>NW_027465969.1:0-217573 GCF_049634645.1 Pelodiscus sinensis
GATTTTCAACTAGGAAAGTGTGCTAATCATCTGCTTTTGCGGAAAAACTTGCCAGCTGTCTACACTGGCCGCTTGAATTTCCGCAAAAGCACTGACGATCTCATGTAAGATTGTCAGTGCTTCTGCGGGAATACTATGCTGCTCCCGTTCGGGCAAAAGTCTTTTTCCGAAAGACTTCTGCGCAAAAGGGCCAGTGTAGACAGCAGATAGTTCTTTTCCGCAAAAAAGCCCCGATGGCGAAAATGGCGATTGGGGCTTTTTTGCAGAAAAGCGCGTCTAGATTGGCCACGTACGCTTTTCCGTAAAAAGTTTACATACCCAGTATCTTGTGAAGAACTTGTCACCTCAGCACAGGGTCCCGGGGCGGGCTTTACCATAAGGGACCCGGAGAGATCATCTAGGCCAGCTGGAGGGGGCAGGGCAGGGGAGGGGAGGGGAGGGGAGGGGAGGGGAGAGGAGAGGAGAGGAGAGGAGAGGAGAGGAGGTTGGCCACTGAAAATGTTGCAGTATTAATTTTCCTTTTATTTGACTTCATATCAAACAAATATTTACAGTTTAAATGACCTTGTTAATTCTCCCTTGTGTTAGTACTCTTTCTTCCAGAACGTTTTAAAAACACAGACGAGACATGTCTTCGCCTGCGTGGCAGGCATCCGAAGAAGGGCACGTGACCTCGATCTTGGAGCACGAGACAAAACTCACTCCGCTCCTGGAGGGGAAATGTTAGAGGCAACACTGGGCTCCAGTGAGCAGCAGCCAGGTGACGCACGTGTCTGTCCTTTCCACACATCTAGGGTGGCCTAGCTCCTAACCGTTCTCTGTCTCTTTTTCGGTCCCTGTAGACTTGGAGGAGATGAGAGGCTGGCCATGTGGTGGCAGAGACCGAAAGGAGCCACCCTCCCGAGACCCTGCCGGCAGATGGAAACCAGACAGCGATCTATGGAAGAAGAGCAAATAGCAATTGGCTCAAGGTAAGTATCGAGGGAGGGCCGCACAGACGTTTGCGAGCGTGGTACGGGTCCCTGAGAAAAGGCCCTCTGGCTCGTGGTGGAAGAACTTGAAAATACGAAGTACAAAAGTCACAGTGTTGTACTTAAAAGAAGTACTCGGGATCTTTTTCAGAGGGATAAGGCAACACGCCACATTTATTGATCACACACACACACATTAATTATATATATATATATATATATATATATATATATATATATATATATATATATATATATATATTTTTTTTTATTTATTTACCACATGCATATGATAAGTATTGATTATTCTGTGTCACTCACGCACTCACTCTCTCACACACACACACACACACGTGCACAAGCACACTCCGTCTTGCTGTTGTTACCAACTTGTTGCTCCCCTTAACTTCACTGGCCAGGTGAGTTAGATGGGGGAGGGGTGGAGCCGGGCTTCTGCTGATCCGGATCGATGCTCCGATGGTGACAAGATGAGACCCGGAGTCCTCTGCAAGACAACTCACTTTTATAGCAGCTTCCCTCTTATGCAAATATATCCCAGATTCAAAATCTGGGTCTGTGTCCTTTGGTCCCTTTGTGGGTGCTGTCTGTTAAGAGAGGGTGTTTTCCAAAGAAGGTGCTTGCTTCTAATCCCCAAGGCCTTCAATATGTCTGCTCTTCTTTCTTGAGCCCTCTTGACACCTTGGGTCTGGCTTCTACCCCCTTTTCAACTGGTGTAGCTCTCTGGAGGTGCTTGGCTCCCAAGTGTTACTCATTCACACCTCGTTCATTCAACTGGGCAATTGATTACAGAGTGGGGGGGAGAGAGTGGGGGAAAGATCTTATTCTACTCCTAGCAAATGACATTTTTACCTCTTTAACTATATACTCTGTATTAGAACCCTATGTAGAAAACTAAGTTACAAGGTTATATGGATTCAAGTTCTAATACAAAGTGACAAGGTCATATGGATTAATACAAAGTTACAAGGTTATATGGAGAGGCACAGTGTCAAGTCATATGAAGTACATAGGTTTATCTACAACAGAAACTGAACACCGATTTTTGTATTTTTAAAAATGTCATTAATCCCCCCCCCCCCCCCGCCACCCTCCCCGAATCTCCTGGCTGGCGATACTTAACGTGTCTAGGATCATACGGAAAACTAAGTGAGTAGGCTGCCAATTGACCTAGCGTCACGCATGCCGAGAGTTGGCAAAACTGGGATTGAAATAAAGACTTGGTCTCCCAGCAGCACCGAGGAGCCCCAGCCATGGATTAGGGCCTCGTGGGAATAGTTGTCTCCTAGTTGATCTAATCTTTGGCTTTTGAGTTTGATATTATTGGTGAGTCCTTCTAGGCGACTGTTACTCGGCGTGCATGCGTGCGCACGTAAGTATGAGTGCAAGTGTGTGCGTCCGCAAGTGTCCATTTGCGTGTGTGTGCACGTGCCTGCGTGCGGGCAGATTGAGCAGATGCGTGTGTGGGCATCTGAGCGAGGGCACGAGTGGGCGCCCAGGCGTGTTAATCTGTTAATTCGCGTTTGTGAGTGTGTACACGCATCCCTGCGTGTGAGCATTTGGCAGGGTGAGTGGCTGTTGCACGGGCGTGTGCGTCTGACGTGTGCCAGTCAGACGGTGCCCTGGCAGCAGTAGCTCCTGGAAAGCGACACCCCTCCCCTCCCATCTGGAGCATGCAACTGGGATGAGAGGGGCAGGGAAGAGTAGCACTGCTGCAGCGCGTTTCAGCACGAGGCCCTAACTGCCGCGCGGTAGCTGCTCCTTTTGTATCCGACATGGGGCAACAAGGAGCGGCCTCGCATCATGCCGGCGCCACGTGCGTTCAGTCCCACGGACCGGAAGTGACGTTTGCTCGGTCCACAGCCTGACAGCAACCGACTGGGAACCGTGACCGGAAGGTGCCCAGGTACGAGCGCTCAGCTGGTGCCAGGTCAGCGGGTGGTAGGCAGGAGACACGGGGCCAGGCGGGACGGGTTCAGACACGGGGTGCCCGGCTGGGACAGCGACTGGGGTTGGAGGTTTCCTGCAGCGGTGCAGCCAGCGTAGGCCACCAGCTCCCGTGGTACGTGGGGCAGAGGAAGGACAGCAGAGCGGAGGCTGGAACCGCTCCGACAAGGCACCACTCTGCTTATGGTTGCCAGGTGTCCGGTTTTGAACTGGACGGTCCAGGCTTTCAGCTTTTTCTTCGGGGAAACAAATTGAGAAAATATAAATGTCCGCGAAAGCGGCAAGGAGTTCTGTGCCACAGGGCTCCTCGCTGCTTTTGCAGATTCAGACTAACGCGGCTACTCCTCTGATAAATGTCTGGTATTTTCTAAATCAGATGGAATGCAGATTGTGATGTCATGTCAGGCGTGTCTGGTATTTTGGTGAAACCATCTGGCAACCCTAGCTCTGCTCCTTGCTTGGCCGGGGTGGCGCCCTGCCTCTGTGGCAGGCCCTGACGTCACAGGGAGCGTGTTCCCCAGGAAATCCGGGCAGTGCAGCGGCTTCCGGTCCGCGCCACCCGGCCCCAAGGGAGAGGCGGCGGGAGGCGGCAGCGAGGTCAGAGCGTGACGCTGCCCCGCCCGGATCTCAGCCCTTGGGCGCCCCAGTGTGCACCCCGCCCGGCCGGGCCGCTCCCCTGTAGCTCCGCCCCCAGCGCTGCGCCCGCTGCCTCGTGGCCCGGCTCGGTGCGAAGCTGCCACTGCCGGCTACGAACAGCAGCGCACTGCTAGTGACGTCATTGCCCTGGCGCGGTGCATGCAAATGATGGAACGCGGGGCACGTTCTATCGGCTCCCCGGCGAGTGACACGTGGGTTTGTGGGGCACACAGACGGGTCCCAGGCTCCGTCATTAATGGCAGGGGCGTGGCCTGGTCTGGGGGCGGGGCCACTGACCGGCAGGAACTCAGCTGGGACACAGAAGTGAGCGGCAGAAAACTCCTCGGGGTCTCCGGAAAATCCTCGCGCGGCCCCTCTGGGCTTGTGAACGGGACGCAGCAGAGGCAGCCGCCCCCCCTCCCCTCCCACCCGCCTCACGCTCCCCGCTGCACTTTCGAAGGCAACAGCAGCATCAGCCTGTCCCGCTGCCAGTCCCCGCACAAGCCGGCTGGGAAATTTGGTGTTGGGGGGAGCAGACTGCATGGGGGGGAGAGGAGTTTGGTGGTGGTGGGGGATCAGACTGCATGGGGCGGGGAGGAGTTTGGGGGGTAGGGGATCAGACTGCACGGGGGGAGTTTTGTGGGGGGTAGGAGATCAGACTGCACGGGGCGAGGAGTTTGGGGGGGATCAGACTACATGGAGGGAGGAGTTTTGTGGGGGGTAGGAGATCAGACTGCACGGGGCGAGGAGTTTGGGGGGGATCAGACTGCACGGGGGGAGTTTTGTGGGGGGTAGGAGATCAGACTGCACGGGGCGAGGAGTTTGGGGGGGATCAGACTGCACGGAGGGAGGAGTTTTGTGGGGGGTAGGAGATCAGACTGCACGGGGCGAGGAGTTTGGGGGGGATCAGACTGCACGGGGGGAGGAGTTTGGGGGGATCAGACTGCACGGGGGGAGGAGGAGTTTGGGGGGGGAGCAGACTGTACGGGGCGGAGAGGAGTTTGGTGGTGAGGGGGAGCAGACTGCACGGGGCGGGGAGGAGTTGGGGGGAGCAGACTGCACGGGGCGGAGAGGAGTTTGGGGGGGAGCAGACTGCACGGGGCGGAGAGGAGTTTGGTGGGGATCAGACTGCACGGGGTGGGGAGGAGTTGGGGGGAACAGACTGCACGGGGTGGGGAGCAGTTTGGGGGGGATCAGACTGCACGGGGGGGAGGAGTTTGGAGGGGGATCAGACTGCACGGGGCGGAGAGGAGTTTGGTGGTGAGGGGGAGCAGACTGCACGGGGCGGGGAGGAGTTGGGGGGAGCAGACTGCACGGGGCGGGGAGGAGTTTGGGGGGGAGCAGACTGCACGGGGCGGAGAGCAGTTTGGTGGGGGGGAGCGGACTGCACGGGGGGGATCGGACTGCACGGGGCGGAGAGGAGGTTGGGGGGGATCGGACTGCACGCGGCGGAGAGAAATTTTGGGGGTGATCAGTCTGCAGGGGGCGGGGAGGAGTTTGGGGAGGGGAGCAGACTGCATGGGGCGGGGAGGAGTTTGGAGGGAGCAGACTGCACGGGGCAGGGACGAGTTTGGTGGTGAGGGGGAGAAGACTGCACTGGGGGAGAGGAGTTGGGGGGGAGCAGACTGCACGGGGCGGAGAGGAATTTGGGGGGGGTTCAGACTGCACGGGGCGGAGAGGAATTTGGGGGGGTTCACACTGCATTGGGCGGGGAGGAGTTTGGTGGGGGGGAGCAGACTGCATGGGGCGGGGAGGAGTTTGGTGGGGGGGAGCAGACTGCACGGGGCGGGGAGGAGTTTGGGGGGGAGGGGTTGCCGCGGAGTCTCCTCTCCCGAGTGGGGGCGGGGCATCAGCTAAGGACGCTGCCGTCTCTGAGGCAGGAGCCCCGCCCAACAATGGGGAGGGGCGGGATGAGGGGGAGTAGGGAAAGTAGCCGCAGTGGCTTGTGGGAAACTGAGTGCCCCTGTCCGCAGCTCCCATCGGCCATTGCAGGGCCAGGGCAGGCCCGGCGCTGTTCGGTTGGGCGGGTGCAGCGGAAGTGACATCACAACGGGGCATTGACCAGGGAGCGACGCGGTTGGTCCCGCGCTCCTGTCACTCCAAGTGTTAGCGACGCATCCTGGGACTTGTAGTTCTCAGAGTGCGGCCTCCCGGGGCACGTCGCAGCGCGCCCCGCCCCTATCATAGCCCCACCCCCCGGCATAGCCCCGCCCAGCGTGTTCTTAGTTCGGAATGGGGCATTTCTACCCTAAGAACAATCTTTTTTATTTGGAAATAACGGCCCTTAGCAGAGCAACAGTGCCGCTCGGTAGTCACCGGCGGTAATGCACGTGTAATTCCGTAGCGCCTCCACAGTGCCGCTCGGTGGTCATTCCGGGTAATGCACGTGTAATTCCGTAGCGCCTCCACAGTGCCGCTTGGTGGTCATTGCCGGTAATGCACGTGTAATTCCGTAGCGCCCCCACAGTGCCGCTCGGTGGTCATTGCGGGTAATGCACGTGTAATTCCATCGCCCCCAGCTGCTGTCCCTGCTCCTCACGCCACGTGGCCCCAGTCTTGCCCTTTGACAGCAGACAAAGTAAGAAGCTCGTTATTTCCAGGCTCCGCGGAGCCCTCTCCCCTCCTGCCCCCGGCCCCCTCATCCCGCACTGCAGGCTCCGCACAGCCCTCTCCCCTCCTGCCCCCGGCCCCGTCATCCCGCACTGCAGGCTCCGCGCAGCCCTCTCCCCTCCTGCCCATGGCCCCCTCATCCCGCACTGCAGGCTCCGCACAGCCCTCTCCCCTCCTGCCCCCGGCCCCCTCATCCCGCACTGCAGGCTCTGCGGGGGAGGAGTTTGGGGGGGATCAGACTGCACGGGGGGGAGAGGAGTTTGGGGGGGATCAGACTGCACGTGGGGAGGATCAGACTGCACGGGGCGGGGAGGAGTTTGGGGGGGGATCAGACTGCACGGGGGGGAGGATCAGACTCCACGGGGCGGCGAGGAGTTTGGGGAGGGGTTCAGACTGCACGGGGCGGAGAGGAGTTTGGGGAGGGGATCAGACTACACGGGGCGGAGAGGAGTTTGGGGGGCATCGGACTGCACGGGGCGGGGAGGAGTTTGGGGGGATCAGACTGCACGGGGGGGAGAGGAGTTTGGGGGGATCAGACTGCACGGAGCGGGGAGGAGTTTGGGGGGATCAGACTGCACGGGGGGGAGGATCAGACTGCACGGAGCGGGGAGGAGTTTGGGGGGAGGATCAGACTGCACGGGGCAGGGAGGAGCTTTGGGGGGGATCAGACTGCACGGGGCGGACAGGAGTTTGGGGGGGGGATCAGACTGCACGGGGCGGAGGGGAGTGTGGGGGGGATCAGACTGCACGGAGCGGGGAGGAGTTTGGGGGGGGATCAGACTGCACGGGGGGGAGGATCAGACTGCACGGGGCGGGGAGGAGTTTGGGGAGGGGTTCAGACTGCACGGGGCGGAGCGCAGTTTGGGGGGGATCAGACTGCACGGGGCGGGGAGGAGTTTTGGGGGAGATCAGACTGCACGGGGCGGGGAGGAGTTTGGGGGGATCGGACTGCACAGGGCGGGGAAGAGTTTGGGGGGGATCGGACTGCACGGGGCGGGGAGGAGTTTGGGGGGGATCAGACTGCACGGGGCGGGGAGGAGTTTGGGGGGGATCAGACTGCACGGGGGGGAGGATCAGACTGCACGGGGGGAGGAGTTTGGGGGGGATCGGACTGCACGGGGCGGGGAGGAGTTTGGGGGGATCATACTGCACGGGGGGAGAGGAATTTGGGGGGATCGCACTGCACGGGGCGGGGAAGAGTTTGGGGGGATCGGACTGCACGGGGCGGGGAGGAGTTTGGGGGGGATCAGACTGCACGGGGGGGAGGATCAGACTGCACGGGGCGGGGGGAAGTTTGGGGGGATCAGACTGCACGGGGGGGAGTAGTTTGAGGGGGGATCAGACTGCACGGGGCGGGGAGGAGTTTGGGGGGATCAGACTGCACGGGGCGGGGAGGAGTTTGGGGGGGAAGGGTTGCCGCGGAGTCTCCTCTCCCGAGTGGGGGCGGGGCATCAGCTGCGGACGCTGCCGTCTCTGAGGCAGGAGCCCCGCCCAGCAATGGGGAGGGGCCGGATGAGGGGGAGTAGGGAAAGTAGCCGCAGTGGCTTGTGGGAAACTGAGTGCCCCTGTCCGCAGCTCCCATCGGCCATTGCAGGGCCAGGGCAGGCCCGGCGCTGTTCGGTTGGGCGGGTGCAGCGGAAGTGACATCACAACGGGGCATTGACCAGGGAGCGACGCGGTTGGTCCCGCGCTCCTGTCACTCCAAGTGTTAGCGACGCATCCTGGGACTTGTAGTTCTCAGAGTGCGGCCTCCCGGTCGCAGCGCGCCCCGCCCCTATCATAGCCCCGCCCCCCGGCATAGCCCCGCCCAGCGTGTTCTTAGTTCGGAATGGGGCATTTCTACCCTAAGAACAATCTTTTTTATTCGGAAATAACGGCCCTTAGCAGAGCAACAGTGCCGCTCGGTAGTCACCGGCGGTAATGCACGTGTAATTCCGTAGCGCCCCCACAGTGCCGCTCGGTGGTCATTGCGGGTAATGCACGTGTAATTCCATCGCCCCCAGCTGCTGTCCCTGCTCCGCACGCCACGTGGCCCCAGTCTTGCCCTTTGACAGCAGGCAAAGTAAGAAGCTCGTTATTTCCAGGCTCCGCGCAGCCCTCTCCCCTCCTGCCCGCGGCCCCCTCATCCCACACACCAGGCTCCGCGCAGCCCTCTCCCCTCCTGCCCCCGGCCCCCTCATCCCACACACCAGGCTCCGCGCCAGGATCCCACACACAAACTTCTCCTCCTTAGACTTTTAGTTGTGGGGAACAAATTCTGGGGAGTCACTTCCACTTGGGGAATCATGTTTCATACTTGACTATGTTATCCCTACACTAAGGCTGGCCGAGAGACTGTCCCGGACTGATCGTAACAGACTGTTCTGTCCGCGAATGGGCTGAGAGTAAAGGGCGTGTTCGGAATCTGTGGCGCCCAATCTGAGGCTGTCCGAGGTGACTCTTAACGGACTGCTCCGTGCGCCAATGGGCGGTGACTAAAGGCGTGTTCTGGGGCTGCTGGCGGCCAATAGGTTGTCCGGGGTGGATTATAACAGACTCTTCTGTCCGCGAATGGGCTGTGACTAAGGGGCGTGTTCTGAATCAGAGGCACCCAATAGGCTGACCCGGCTGCATCTTAACGGACAGCTCTGTCTGCGAATGCGGTGTGACTAGGGGGAATGACCTGCCACTGCTCTCGACCAATAGGCTGTCCGGGGTGGATCTTAATGGGCTGCTCTGTCCTCGAATTGTCTGTGACTTAGGGGTGGTTCCTGGCTGTGTGCCAGCCAATGGGCTTTCGGAAGACAGCCTTGGCGGAGGATAGTGTCGCCCAATGGGCTGTCAGCAAAGGGGATCCTGCCTCTGGTTCGGCCAATGGGCTGTCGCAGGGGGGCGTTGTCTGACTGGGCGGCCGGCGCCGCCATGACAGGAAGGTCCGAGGAGCGCGCGGGGGCGCGAGCGAATCCTGGGTCCGAGTGCGAAGCTGCCCCGCCCCCAGCCCGCCCCTTGTTGGTGTCTGGCCCGGGGGAGGAGGGGGCGCGAGGGAAGGTGGGGGAGCGGGCTGGGGGTGGGGTGTCTGGACAGGGGGAGAAGGGGGCGCGAGGGAAGGTGGGGGAGCGGGCTGGGGGTGGGGTGTCTGGACAGGGGTGAGGTGTAGGAGCAGGCTGGGTGTGAGGGGCCGGGGGGGGGGTGCTCGGCACTGGGGGGGGCAGGAGGGGGTGAGGGGCCGGGGGGGTGCTCGGCACTGGGGGGGCAGGAGGGGGTGAGGGGCCGGGGGGGTGCTCGGCACTGGGGGGGCAGGAGGGGGTGAGGAGCCGGGGGGTGCTCGGCACTGGGGGGGCAGGAGGGGGTGAGGGGCCGGGGGGGTGCTCGGCACTGGGGGGGCAGGAGGGAGGGGGAGGGGCCGGGGGGGGCCTTGGCACTGGGGGGGGGCAGGAGGGGACAGGGCGCGGGAGAGCGCAGGCGCGGGCGGCGCTGGCTGGGCGGGAAACTCCCGGGACGCTCGCGCCCACGAGGCGGGCGGGAAAACGCTGCGGGGGGCGCTGAGGGGCGGAGCCTGGGGGGCGGGGCGGGAGCTGGCAGTGACGTGGAGCCCCCCCCCCCCCGCCTGCTTCTCTCCGGGCCCCAGGCTGGACATCGGCGGGGCGGCCCCTGGCGGAGGTGGGGGGGCGATTTCTGCCCCCCCCCCCGGCGCTGCTGCCTCCCCGGGGAGCAGCGCCCCTGTGACCCCCCCCCAGGTGGTGCCGGGCGCGGGAGCTGACCCGGGCTCCAGTCACGTGGGTGTCTCGGGGAGGGGGGGCTGCGGGCCACCGGGGCCCGGGAGTGTCACGTGCCCCTTCCCCCCGCCGGGGAGCCGCGCGCCCTCGAGGGGTGGTTCCCGCGGGCGGGGCACGCACAGAACGTGTCCCGCACGCGGGGGGGCGGGGCGGCCTGAGCCCTGCTCCCCGCGCTGCTCGCTGTCTGGGGGCGGGGCCGGGTGCCCGCTGAATCCCCCCTGTGCCCGGGGGGGGGGGCAGTTCGGCGGGGGGCGCTGTGGGGGGGGATGCTCTGGCCCTGGCTGCCCGCAGTGCCGCCCAGTGCCCGGCTGTGCCTCCTGCAGAGGCCGAGGGCGTCCTGGGTGGGGGCGTGTGGGGAGAGGGGGGGAGTGGCTGAGAATTGGGGGGCAAACAGGTGACAGACAAACCAACCGACAGAAAAGCCTCCCTGCCTGGCCCCCAGCTGAGCGGAGAAACGTCCCCCTGGCGCCAGAGCACTGCAGGGCCCAGCCTAGTCGCTTTGTGCGCTCCAGCCCCACGGCGTGGGGAGGGGGCGACGGTGGAGGAGCCCCAAGCACCCAGGCCTTAGGTTCCCCACCCGCCTTCTAAGCACTGAGCATTTTAGGCCTGGCTGGACTAGAGAAGGGGGCACCAGGGGAGTTGCCGCTGAAGGCGCGCGGCCGCGCACAAACACCCCTCTGCCGCCCACCTCCCTTGCGGAGCCTTGCAGCGGCACTCGCCTTCCTGCTGGCCGGGGAATGGCGCGGTTGTTTTCCTGATCTGGTGGAGGGCGGCTGCCCCGTTGTGTCCCTGCTGGGGCAGCCTCGCCCCACCTCCAGCTGCGATTGGGGCTTCTGTTTGTTTTTGTTCATACAGTTTGCTGCAGTTTTCCATCCCCGAGGACCTGCGTGAAGCTGGTCCGACCAGAGATACGGGGATCGATTTTTAAGAGTAAGAGGTTTTGTTTTTAAAGCAGGGGTGAGGAACCTAATACCCCAGCTCACGTGAGTGTGGCCCTCGAGACTCAAGGTTCCCACACTAACGCTCTAGCTCCCCTCCAGATTGGTGATAGAAATGTAGCCGTGTTAGCCTGGGGTAGTTGAAGCAAAATGCAGGACAATGTAGCACTTTAAAGACTAACAAGATGGTTTATTAGATGATGAGCTTTCGTGGGCCAGACCCACTTCCTCAGATCAAATAGTGGAAGAAAGTAGTCACAACCGTATATACCAAAGGATACAATTAAAAAAAAGAACAAATATGAAAAGGACAAATCACATTGCAGAACAGGAGGGGGATGCGGTGGGGGGGAGGGGGAAGGAAGGTAAGTGTCTGTGAATTGATGATATTAGAGGTAGGGAGAGTGGGATGTTTGTGAGTTAATGGTATTAGAGGTGATAATTGGGGAAACTATCTTGGTAATGGGTGAGATAACAAACATTTGAACTAAGTCCTTGTTGGAAAGTGTCGAATTTTAACATGAATGACAGTTCAGAGGATTCCCTTTCAAGTGCAGATGTAAAAGGTCTTTGTAGCAGAATGCAGGTGGTCAAGTCATTGAGAGAGTGTCCTTTCTGGTTAAAATGGCAAGAAACTGTTTTCTCTTTGTGATCTTGTCTGATATCTGTTTTGTGGGCATTAATCCTTTGGCGAAGTGTCTGAGATGTTTGTCCAATGTACATAGCAGACGGACACTTTCGGCACACGATAGCATAGATTATATTTCTGGATGCGCAGGAATATGTGTTCTTGATCTTATAACTCACTTGGTTGGGTCCAATAATGGTATCAGCAGAATGAATATGTGGACAAAGCTGGCAACGGGGTTTGTTGCAAGGGAAGGTACCAGGGTTGGTATTAGTGTGGTATGTCCTGTGGTGGTTGGTAAGAATGATCTTGAGGTTAGGTGGTTGTCTATAGGAGACTATGGGTCTGTCTCCCAGAGCCTCTTTGAGTATGGTATCCTGTTCCAATATAGGCTGTAGTTTATTGATAATGTGTTGGACAGGTTTAAGTTGGGGGTTGTAGGTGATGACAAGTGGTGTTCTATTGTTGGTTTTCTTGGGTCTGTCTTGAAGTAGATGGTTTCTAGGTATTCGTCTGGCTCTTTCAATTTGCTTTTTTATTTCTCTGGGTGGCCAGATTGGAGCAGACAAATTCTGCTAGCCTGCCCCGCCCCGCCCCCCGCCCCCCCCTCCTCACAAGGGAAGCCTTGTGTGCGAGGGGAATGTGGGAAGCCTCTTCCTCCTTCTCAGTTGGGGCATGTGTTAATGCGGATGGTGGGGTTTGGGATTTTTTTTTCTTCACACTTGTGTGTAGGGTTGCCAGGTGTCTAGCACTGAGCCAGACAGCCCGGTAGTTGCACTTTTTGTCCGGTAAATAAATTTAGAAAATACCGGACATACAAAATGTCCAGTATTTTCTGCTTTTCCTCTGTGCCCAGCAGAAATAAGCCGGGGCGGGGAGATTGGCTGACTAATTAAAGGGGTCACAACTGGATTTTGCTCAACAAAAATGTTCCTGGTGGGGTTTTTTTGTTTGGTTGGCTTCTTTCCCTCAACAAAAATTTTCCTGGCGCCTTTTTTTTTTTTTTGCTGAAACCATCTGGCAACCCTACTAGTGTGTGCCTTCCGCCCCCCCAATAAGGTTCCCCACCCCGTCTGAAAGCGAGAGTTGGGAGAACAGGTTACCTTGCGTTCCTGTGTCCTTATAAGGAAGTTGAAGGCTACTATAAAATCCCCCCTCATGGTCTCCTCTTCAGACTAAAGAAACCTAAATCCCTCAGCCTCTTCATAGAGCAATTGCTCCAGCCCCCTAATCGTTTTGGTTGTCCTCTGCTGGACCCTCTCCAATGTGTCCACATCCCTTCTGTAGTGGGGGGCCCAGAACTGGACACAGTACTCCAGATGTGGCCCCACCAAAGCCGAATAAAGGGGAATAATGACATCTCTGGATCTACTGGCAATGCTCCTCTTAATGCAACCTAATATGCCATTAGCCTTCTTGGCTACAAGGGCACACTGTTGACTCATCTCCAGCTTCTCATCCACTGTAACCCCCAGGTCCTGTCTGCAGAACTACTACTTAACTGGTTGGTCCCCAGCTTGTAACTATGCTTGGGATTCTTCCATCCCAAGTGCAGGACTGTACACTTGTCCTTGTTGAACCTCATCAGATTTCTTGTGGCCCAATCCTCCAATTTGTCTAAGTCATTCTGGACCCTATCTCCGCCCTTAGGCATCTTTTAGCCTTTTTGTTCTATTATTGTTTTTCTATTTGGTACTAGAAAATCAAACTTTCCTCCTGCTTGGGCCTCAAGTTTCACTCCAGCAGCCCTTCCACGAGTAGAATCGTCTGCAAAATAAAATGTCAGGGCTACCGTCATTAAGGTGCTTGTCCCTGTAAGGACATGTGACTGAACTGGTTGTTCAGAAGGTTTCTGGTGAATTGGTTTATGCACAGGTATGCCTCCCGTTCTTCTTTAACCACCGCAGTCTCTTGTTTTTGTCCGGAAGCAAATTCTCTGCCAAGCCACCTTTTTTCCCTTTCATGTAATTGTCTGCTCTTTCGTTCGGTGTGGTAGACTTGTTCTAGTGTGGCATTAGACAACCGAGCCACAGAAAAGTCTGCCTTGGTACCACTGAGTACCGGCCCAGACCAAAGTAGCTTTCAGACACCTTAAGAGAGTCTTGATTTGCAATTCTCCCCTTTCTTCTCCTTGGATTTTCAACTAGGAAAGTGTGCTAATCATCTGCTTTTGCGGAAAAACTTGCCAGCTGTCTACACTGGCCGCTTGAATTTCCGCAAAAGCACTGACGATCTCATGTAAGATTGTCAGTGCTTCTGCGGGAATACTATGCTGCTCCCGTTCGGGCAAAAGTCTTTTTCCGAAAGACTTCTGCGCAAAAGGGCCAGTGTAGACAGCAGATAGTTCTTTTCCGCAAAAAAGCCCCGATGGCGAAAATGGCGATTGGGGCTTTTTTGCAGAAAAGCGCGTCTAGATTGGCCACGGACGCTTTTCCGTAAAAAGTTTACATACCCAGTATCTTGTGAAGAACTTGTCACCTCAGCACAGGGTCCCGGGGCGGGCTTTACCATAAGGGACCCGGAGAGATCATCTAGGCCAGCTGGAGGGGGCAGGGCAGGGGAGGGGAGGGGAGGGGAGAGGAGAGGAGAGGAGAGGAGAGGAGAGGAGAGGAGAGGAGAGGAGAGGAGGTTGGCCACTGAAAATGTTGCAGTATTAATTTTCCTTTTATTTGACTTCATATCAAACAAATATTTACAGTTTAAATGACCTTGTTAATTCTCCCTTGTGTTAGTACTCTTTCTTCCAGAACGTTTTAAAAACACAGACGAGACATGTCTTCGCCTGGGTGGCAGGCATCCGAAGAAGGGCACGTGACCTCGATCTTGGAGCACGAGACAAAACTCACTCCGCTCCTGGAGGGGAAATGTTAGAGGCAACACTGGGCTCCAGTGAGCAGCAGCCAGGTGACGCACGTGTCTGTCCTTTCCACACATCTAGGGTGGCCTAGCTCCTAACCGTTCTCTGTCTCTTTTTCGGTCCCTGTAGACTTGGAGGAGATGAGAGGCTGGCCATGTGGTGGCAGAGACCGAAAGGAGCCACCCTCCCGAGACCCTGCCGGCAGATGGAAACCAGACAGCGATCTATGGAAGAAGAGCAAATAGCAATTGGCTCAAGGTAAGTATCGAGGGAGGGCCGCACAGACGTTTGCGAGCGTGGTACGGGTCCCTGAGAAAAGGCCCTCTGGCTCGTGGTGGAAGAACTTGAAAATACGAAGTACAAAAGTCACAGTGTTGTACTTAAAAGAAGTACTCGGGATCTTTTTCAGAGGGATAAGGCAACACGCCACATTTATTGATCACACACACACACATTAATTTATATATATATATATATATATATATATATATATATATATATTTTTATTTATTTACCACATGCATATGATAAGTATTGATTATTCTGTGTCACTCACGCACTCACTCTCTCACACACACACACACACACACGTGCACAAGCACACTCCGTCTTGCTGTTGTTACCAACTTGTTGCTCCCCTTAACTTCACTGGCCAGGTGAGTTAGATGGGGGAGGGGTGGAGCCGGGCTTCTGCTGATCCGGATCGATGCTCCGATGGTGACAAGATGAGACCCGGAGTCCTCTGCAAGACAACTCACTTTTATAGCAGCTTCCCTCTTATGCAAATATATCCCAGATTCAAAATCTGGGTCTGTGTCCTTTGGTCCCTTTGTGGGTGCTGTCTGTTAAGAGAGGGTGTTTTCCAAAGAAGGTGCTTGCTTCTAATCCCCAAGGCCTTCAATATGTCTGCTCTTCTTTCTTGAGCCCTCTTGACACCTTGGGTCTGGCTTCTACCCCCTTTTCAACTGGTGTAGCTCTCTGGAGGTGCTTGGCTCCCAAGTGTTACTCATTCACACCTCGTTCATTCAACTGGGCAATTGATTACAGAGTGGGGGGGAGAGAGTGGGGGAAAGATCTTATTCTACTCCTAGCAAATGACATTTTTACCTCTTTAACTATATACTCTGTATTAGAACCCTATGTAGAAAACTAAGTTACAAGGTTATATGGATTCAAGTTCTAATACAAAGTGACAAGGTCATATGGATTAATACAAAGTTACAAGGTTATATGGAGAGGCACAGTGTCAAGTCATATGAAGTACATAGGTTTATCTACAACAGAAACTGAACACCGATTTTTGTATTTTTAAAAATGTCATTAATCCCCCCCCCCCCGCCACCCTCCCCGAATCTCCTGGCTGGCGATACTTAACGTGTCTAGGATCATACGGAAAACTAAGTGAGTAGGCTGCCAATTGACCTAGCGTCACGCATGCCGAGAGTTGGCAAAACTGGGATTGAAATAAAGACTTGGTCTCCCAGCAGCACCGAGGAGCCCCAGCCATGGATTAGGGCCTCGTGGGAATAGTTGTCTCCTAATTGATCTAATCTTTGGCTTTTGAGTTTGATATTATTGGTGAGTCCTTCTAGGCGACTGTTACTCGGCGTGCATGCGTGCGCACGTAAGTATGAGTGCAAGTGTGTGCGTCCGCAAGTGTCCATTTGCGTGTGTGTGCACGTGCCTGCGTGCGGGCAGATTGAGCAGATGCGTGTGTGGGCATCTGAGCGAGGGCACGAGTGGGCGCCCAGGCGTGTTAATCTGTTAATTCGCGTTTGTGAGTGTGTACACGCATCCCTGCGTGTGAGCATTTGGCAGGGTGAGTGGCTGTTGCACGGGCGTGTGCGTCTGACGTGTGCCAGTCAGACGGTGCCCTGGCAGCAGTAGCTCCTGGAAAGCGACACCCCTCCCCTCCCATCTGGAGCATGCAACTGGGATGAGAGGGGCAGGGAAGAGTAGCACTGCTGCAGCGCGTTTCAGCACGAGGCCCTAACTGCCGCGCGGTAGCTGCTCCTTTTGTATCCGACGTGGGGCAACAAGGAGCGGCCTCGCATCATGCCGGCGCCACGTGCGTTCAGTCCCACGGACCGGAAGTGACGTTTGCTCGGTCCACAGCCTGACAGCAACCGACTGGGAACCGTGACCGGAAGGTGCCCAGGTACGAGCGCTCAGCTGGTGCCAGGTCAGCGGGTGGTAGGCAGGAGACACGGGGCCAGGCGGGACGGGTTCAGACACGGGGTGCCCGGCTGGGACAGCGACTGGGGTTGGAGGTTTCCTGCGGCGGTGCAGCCAGCGTAGGCCACCAGCTCCCGTGGTACGTGGGGCAGAGGAAGGACAGCAGAGCGGAGGCTGGAACCGCTCCGACAAGGCACCACTCTGCTTATGGTTGCCAGGTGTCCGGTTTTGAACTGGACGGTCCAGGCTTTCAGCTTTTTCTTCGGGGAAACAAATTGAGAAAATATAAATGTCCGCGAAAGCGGCAAGGAGTTCTGTGCCACAGGGCTCCTCGCTGCTTTTGCAGATTCAGACTAACGCGGCTACTCCTCTGATAAATGTCTGGTATTTTCTAAATCAGATGGAATGCAGATTGTGATGTCATGTCAGGCGTGTCTGGTATTTTGGTGAAACCATCTGGCAACCCTAGCTCTGCTCCTTGCTTGGCCGGGGTGGCGCCCTGCCTCTGTGGCAGGCCCTGACGTCACAGGGAGCGTGTTCCCCAGGAAATCCGGGCAGTGCAGCGGCTTCCGGTCCGCGCCACCCGGCCCCAAGGGAGAGGCGGCGGGAGGCGGCAGCGAGGTCAGAGCGTGACGCTGCCCCGCCCGGATCTCAGCCCTTGGGCGCCCCAGTGTGCACCCCGCCCGGCCGGGCCGCTCCCCTGTAGCTCCGCCCCCAGCGCTGCGCCCGCTGCCTCGTGGCCCGGCTCGGTGCGAAGCTGCCACTGCCGGCTACGAACAGCAGCGCACTGCTAGTGACGTCATTGCCCTGGCGCGGTGCATGCAAATGATGGAACGCGGGGCACGTTCTATCGGCTCCCCGGCGAGTGACACGTGGGTTTGTGGGGCACACAGACGGGTCCCAGGCTCCGTCATTAATGGCAGGGGCGTGGCCTGGTCTGGGGGCGGGGCCACTGACCGGCAGGAACTCAGCTGGGACACAGAAGTGAGCGGCAGAAAACTCCTCGGGGTCTCCGGAAAATCCTCGCGCGGCCCCTCTGGGCTTGTGAACGGGACGCAGCAGAGGCAGCCGCCCCCCCTCCCCTCCCACCCGCCTCACGCTCCCCGCTGCACTTTCGAAGGCAACAGCAGCATCAGCCTGTCCCGCTGCCAGTCCCCGCACAAGCCGGCTGGGAAATTTGGTGTTGGGGGGAGCAGACTGCATGGGGGGGAGAGGAGTTTGTTGGTGGTGGGGGATCAGACTGCATGGGGCGGGGAGGAGTTTGGGGGGTAGGGGATCAGACTGCACGGGGGGGAGGAGTTTGGGGGGGATCAGACTGCACGGGGGGAGTTTTGTGGGGGGTAGGAGATCAGACTGCACGGGGCGAGGAGTTTGGGGGGGATCAGACTGCACGGAGGGAGGAGTTTTGTGGGGGGTAGGAGATCAGACTGCACGGGGCGAGGAGTTTGGGGGGGATCAGACTGCACGGGGGGAGGAGTTTGGGGGGATCAGACTGCACGGGGGGAGGAGGAGTTTGGGGGGGGAGCAGACTGTACGGGGCGGAGAGGAGTTTGGTGGTGAGGGGGAGCAGACTGCACGGGGCGGGGAGGAGTTGGGGGGAGCAGACTGCACGGGGCGGAGAGGAGTTTGGGGGGGAGCAGACTGCACGGGGGGGAGAGGAGTTTGGTGGGGGGGATCAGACTGCACGGGGCGGAGAGGAGTTTGGTGGGGATCAGACTGCACGGGGTGGGGAGGAGTTGGGGGGAACAGACTGCACGGGGTGGGGAGCAGTTTGGGGGGGATCAGACTGCACGGGGTGGGGAGCAGTTTGGGGGGGATCAGACTGCACGGGGTGGGGAGCAGTTTGGGGGGGATCAGACTGCACGGGGTGGGGAGCAGTTTGGGGGGGATCAGACTGCACGGGGGGGAGGAGTTTGGAGGGGGATCAGACTGCACGGGGCGGAGAGGAGTTTGGTGGTGAGGGGGAGCAGACTGCACGGGGCGGGGAGGAGTTGGGGGGAGCAGACTGCACGGGGCGGGGAGGAGTTTGGGGGGGAGCAGACTGCACGGGGCGGAGAGCAGTTTGGTGGGGGGGAGCGGACTGCACGGGGGGGATCGGACTGCACGGGGCGGAGAGGAGGTTGGGGGGGATCGGACTGCACGCGGCGGAGAGAAATTTTGGGGGTGATCAGTCTGCAGGGGGCGGGGAGGAGTTTGGAGGGAGCAGACTGCACGGGGCAGCGACGAGTTTGGTGGTGAGGGGGAGAAGACTGCACTGGGGGAGAGGAGTTGGGGGGGAGCAGACTGCACGGGGCGGAGAGGAATTTGGGGGGGGTTCAGACTGCACGGGGCGGGGAGGAATTTGGGGGGGTTCACACTGCGTTGGGCGGGGAGGAGTTTGGTGGGGGGGAGGAGACTGCACGGGGCGGGGAGGAGTTTGGTGGGGGGGAGCAGACTGCATGGGGCGGGGAGGAGTTTGGTGGGGGGGAGGAGACTGCACGGGGCGGGGAGGAGTTTGGTGGGGGGGAGCAGACTGCATGGGGCGGGGAGGAGTTTGGTGGGGGGGAGCAGACTGCACGGGGCGGGGAGGAGTTTGGGGGGGAGGGGTTGCCGCGGAGTCTCCTCTCCCGAGTGGGGGCGGGGCATCAGCTAAGGACGCTGCCGTCTCTGAGGCAGGAGCCCCGCCCAGCAATGGGGAGGGGCCGGATGAGGGGAGTAGGGAAAGTAGCCGCAGTGGCTTGTGGGAAACTGAGTGCCCCTGTCCGCAGCTCCCATCGGCCATTGCAGGGCCAGGGCAGGCCCGGCGCTGTTCGGTTGGGCGGGTGCAGCGGAAGTGACATCACAACGGGGCATTGACCAGGGAGCGACGCGGTTGGTCCCGCGCTCCTGTCACTCCAAGTGTTAGCGACGCATCCTGGGACTTGTAGTTCTCAGAGTGCGGCCTCCCGGGGCACGTCGCAGCGCGCCCCGCCCCTATCATAGCCCCGCCCCCCGGCATAGCCCCGCCCAGCGTGTTCTTAGTTCGGAATGGGGCATTTCTACCCTAAGAACAATCTTTTTTATTTGGAAATAACGGCCCTTAGCAGAGCAACAGTGCCGCTCGGTAGTCACCGGCGGTAATGCACGTGTAATTCCGTAGCGCCTCCACAGTGCCGCTCGGTGGTCATTGCGGGTAATGCACGTGTAATTCCGTAGCGCCTCCACAGTGCCGCTCGGTGGTCATTGCGGGTAATGCACGTGTAATTCCGTAGCGCCTCCACAGTGCCGCTCGGTGGTCATTGCCGGTAATGCACGTGTAATTCCGTAGCGCCTCCACAGTGCCGCTCGGTGGTCATTGCCGGTAATGCACGTGTAATTCCGTAGCGCCTCCACAGTGCCGCTCGGTGGTCATTGCGGGTAATGCACGTGTAATTCCGTAGCGCCTCCACAGTGCCGCTCGGTGGTCATTGCCGGTAATGCACGTGTAATTCCGTAGCGCCTCCACAGTGCCGCTCGGTGGTCATTGCCGGTAATGCACGTGTAATTCCGTAGCGCCTCCACAGTGCCGCTCGGTGGTCATTGCAGGTAATGCACGTGTAATTCCGTAGCGCCTCCACAGTGCCGCTCGGTGGTCATTGCCGGTAATGCACGTGTAATTCCGTAGCGCCTCCACAGTGCCGCTCGGTGGTCATTGCGGGTAATGCACGTGTAATTCCATCGCCCCCAGCTGCTGTCCCTGCTCCGCACGCCACGTGGCCCCAGTCTTGCCCTTTGACAGCAGACAAAGTAAGAAGCTCGTTATTTCCAGGCTCCGCGGAGCCCTCTCCCCTCCTGCCCCCGGCCCCCTCATCCCGCACTGCAGGCTCTGCGGGGGAGGAGTTTGGGGGGGATCAGACTGCACGGGGGGGAGAGGAGTTTGGGGGGGATCAGACTGCACGTGGGGAGGATCAGACTGCACGGGGCGGGGAGGAGTTTGGGGGGGGATCAGACTGCACGGGGGGGAGGATCAGACTCCACGGGGCGGCGAGGAGTTTGGGGAGGGGTTCAGACTGCACGGGGCGGAGAGGAGTTTGGGGAGGGGATCAGACTACACGGGGCTGAGAGGAGTTTGGGGGGCATCGGACTGCACGGGGCGGGGAGGAGTTTGGGGGGATCAGACTGCACGGGGGGGAGAGGAGTTTGAGGGGATCAGACTGCACGGAGCGGGGAGGAGTTTGGGGGGATCAGACTGCACGGGGGGGAGGATCAGACTGCACGGAGCGGGGAGGAGTTTGGGGGGAGGATCAGACTGCACGGGGCAGGGAGGAGCTTTGGGGGGGATCAGACTGCACGGGGCGGACAGGAGTTTGGGGGGGGGATCAGACTGCACGGGGCGGAGGGGAGTGTGGGGGGGATCAGACTGCACGGAGCGGGGAGGAGTTTGGGGGGGGATCAGACTGCACGGGGGGGAGAGGGGTTTGGGGGGATCAGACTGCACGGAGCGGGGAGGAGTTTGGGGGGATCAGACTGCACGGGGGGGAGGATCAGACTGCACGGAGCGGGGAGGAGTTTGGGGGGAGGATCAGACTGCACGGGGCAGGGAGGAGCTTTGGGGGGGATCAGACTGCACGGGGCGGACAGGAGTTTGGGGGGGGATCAGACTGCACGGGGCGGAGGGGAGTGTGGGGGGGATCAGACTGCACGGAGCGGGGAGGAGTTTGGGGGGGGATCAGACTGCACGGGGGGGAGGATCAGACTGCACGGGGCGGGGAGGAGTTTGGGGAGGGGTTCAGACTGCACGGGGCGGAGCGCAGTTTGGGGGGGATCAGACTGCACGGGGCGGGGAGGAGTTTTGGGGGAGATCAGACTGCACGGGGCGGGGAGGAGTTTGGGGGGATCGGACTGCACAGGGCGGGGAAGAGTTTGGGGGGGATCGGACTGCACGGGGCGGGGAGGAGTTTGGGGGGGATCAGACTGCACGGGGCGGGGAGGAGTTTGGGGGGGATCAGACTGCACGGGGGGGAGGATCAGACTGCACGGGGGGAGGAGTTTGGGGGGGATCGGACTGCACGGGGCGGGGAGGAGTTTGGGGGGATCATACTGCACGGGGGGAGAGGAATTTGGGGGGATCGCACTGCACGGGGCGGGGAAGAGTTCGGGGGGATCGGACTGCACGGGGCGGGGAGGAGTTTGGGGGGGATCAGACTGCACGGGGGGGAGGATCAGACTGCACGGGGCGGGGGGAAGTTTGGGGGGATCAGACTGCACGGGGGGGAGTAGTTTGAGGGGGGATCAGACTGCACGGGGCGGGGAGGAGTTTGGGGGGATCAGACTGCACGGGGCGGGGAGGAGTTTGGGGGGGAAGGGTTGCCGCGGAGTCTCCTCTCCCGAGTGGGGGCGGGGCATCAGCTGCGGACGCTGCCGTCTCTGAGGCAGGAGCCCCGCCCAGCAATGGGGAGGGGCCGGATGAGGGGGAGTAGGGAAAGTAGCCGCAGTGGCTTGTGGGAAACTGAGTGCCCCTGTCCGCAGCTCCCATCGGCCATTGCAGGGCCAGGGCAGGCCCGGCGCTGTTGGGTTGGGCGGGTGCAGCGGAAGTGACATCACAACGGGGCATTGACCAGGGAGCGACGCGGTTGGTCCCGCGCTCCTGTCACTCCAAGTGTTAGCGACGCATCCTGGGACTTGTAGTTCTCAGAGTGCGGCCTCCCGGGGCACGTCGCAGCGCGCCCCGCCCCTATCATAGCCCCGCCCCCCGGCATAGCCCCGCCCAGCGTGTTCTTAGTTCGGAATGGGGCATTTCTACCCTAAGAACAATCTTTTTTATTCGGAAATAACGGCCCTTAGCAGAGCAACAGTGCCGCTCGGTAGTCACCGGCGGTAATGCACGTGTAATTCCGTAGCGCCCCCACAGTGCCGCTCGGTGGTCATTGCGGGTAATGCACGTGTAATTCCATCGCCCCCAGCTGCTGTCCCTGCTCCGCACGCCACGTGGCCCCAGTCTTGCCCTTTGACAGCAGGCAAAGTAAGAAGCTCGTTATTTCCAGGCTCCGCGCAGCCCTCTCCCCTCCTGCCCGCGGCCCCCTCATCCCACACACCAGGCTCCGCGCAGCCCTCTCCCCTCCTGCCCCCGGCCCCCTCATCCCACACACCAGGCTCCGCGCCAGGATCCCACACACAAACTTCTCCTCCTTAGACTTTTAGTTGTGGGGAACAAATTCTGGGGAGTCACTTCCACTTGGGGAATCATGTTTCATACTTGACTATGTTATCCCTACACTAAGGCTGGCCGAGAGACTGTCCCGGACTGATCGTAACAGACTGTTCTGTCCGCGAATGGGCTGAGAGTAAAGGGCGTGTTCGGAATCTGTGGCGCCCAATCTGAGGCTGTCCGAGGTGACTCTTAACGGACTGCTCCGTGCGCCAATGGGCGGTGACTAAAGGCGTGTTCTGGGGCTGCTGGCGGCCAATAGGTTGTCCGGGGTGGATTATAACAGACTCTTCTGTCCGCGAATGGGCTGTGACTAAGGGGCGTGTTCTGAATCAGAGGCACCCAATAGGCTGACCCGGCTGCATCTTAACGGACAGCTCTGTCTGCGAATGCGGTGTGACTAGGGGGAATGACCTGCCACTGCTCTCGACCAATAGGCTGTCCGGGGTGGATCTTAATGGGCTGCTCTGTCCTCGAATTGTCTGTGACTTAGGGGTGGTTCCTGGCTGTGTGCCAGCCAATGGGCTTTCGGAAGACAGCCTTGGCGGAGGATAGTGTCGCCCAATGGGCTGTCAGCAAAGGGGATCCTGCCTCTGGTTCGGCCAATGGGCTGTCGCAGGGGGGGCGTTGTCTGACTGGGCGGCCGGCGCCGCCATGACAGGAAGGTCCGAGGAGCGCGCGGGGGCGCGAGCGAATCCTGGGTCCGAGTGCGAAGCTGCCCCGCCCCCAGCCCGCCCCTTGTTGGTGTCTGGCCCGGGGGAGGAGGGGGCGCGAGGGAAGGTGGGGGAGCGGGCTGGGGGTGGGGTGTCTGGCCTGGGGGAGAAGGGGGCGCGAGGGAAGGTGGGGGAGCGGGCTGGGGGTGGGGTGTCTGGACAGGGGTGAGGTGTAGGAGCAGGCTGGGTGTGAGGGGCCGGGGGGGGGTGCTCGGCACTGGGGGGGGCAGGAGGGGGTGAGGGGCCGGGGGGGTGCTCGGCACTGGGGGGGCAGGAGGGGGTGAGGGGCCGGGGGGGTGCTCGGCACTGGGGGGGCAGGAGGGGGTGAGGAGCCGGGGGGGTGCTCGGCACTGGGGGGGCAGGAGGGAGGGGGAGGGGCCGGGGGGGGGCCTTGGCACTGGGGGGGGCAGGAGGGGACAGGGCGCGGGAGAGCGCAGGCGCGGGCGGCGCTGGCTGGGCGGGAAACTCCCGGGACGCTCGCGCCCACGAGGCGGGCGGGAAAACGCTGCGGGGGGCGCTGAGGGGCGGAGCCTGGGGGGCGGGGCGGGAGCTGGCAGTGACGGGGAGCCCCCCCCCCCGCCTGCTTCTCTCCGGGCCCCAGGCTGGACATCGGCGGGGCGGCCCCTGGCGGAGGTGGGGGGGCGATTTCTGCCCCCCCCCCCCCCGGCGCTGCTGCCTCCCCGGGGAGCAGCGCCCCTGTGACCCCCCCCCAGGTGGTGCCGGGCGCGGGAGCTGACCCGGGCTCCAGTCACGTGGGTGTCTCGGGGAGGGGGGGCTGCGGGCCACCGGGGCCCGGGAGTGTCACGTGCCCCTTCCCGCCGCCGGGGAGCCGCGCGCCCTCGAGGGGTGGTTCCCGCGGGCGGGGCACGCACAGAACGTGTCCCGCACGCGGGAGGGGCGGGGCGGCCTGAGCCCTGCTCCCCGCGCTGCTCGCTGTCTGGGGGCGGGGCCGGGTGCCCGCTGAATCCCCCCTGTGCCCGGGGGGGGGGGCAGTTCGGCGGGGGGCGCTGTGGGGGGGGGATGCTCTGGCCCTGGCTGCCCGCAGTGCCGCCCAGTGCCCGGCTGTGCCTCCTGCAGAGGCCGAGGGCGTCCTGGGTGGGGGCGTGTGGGGAGAGGGGGGGAGTGGCTGAGAATTGGGGGGCAAACAGGTGACAGACAAACCAACCGACAGAAAAGCCTCCCTGCCTGGCCCCCAGCTGAGCGGAGAAACGTCCCCCTGGCGCCAGAGCACTGCAGGGCCCAGCCTAGTCGCTTTGTGCGCTCCAGCCCCACGGCGTGGGGAGGGGGCGACGGTGGAGGAGCCCCAAGCACCCAGGCCTTAGGTTCCCCACCCGCCTTCTAAGCACTGAGCATTTTAGGCCTGGCTGGACTAGAGAAGGGGGCACCAGGGGAGTTGCCGCTGAAGGCGCGCGGCCGCGCACAAACACCCCTCTGCCGCCCACCTCCCTTGCGGAGCCTTGCAGCGGCACTCGCCTTCCTGCTGGCCGGGGAATGGCGCGGTTGTTTTCCTGATCTGGTGGAGGGCGGCTGCCCCGTTGTGTCCCTGCTGGGGCAGCCTCGCCCCACCTCCAGCTGCGATTGGGGCTTCTGTTTGTTTTTGTTCATACAGTTTGCTGCAGTTTTCCATCCCCGAGGACCTGCGTGAAGCTGGTCCGACCAGAGATACGGGGATCGATTTTTAAGAGTAAGAGGTTTTGTTTTTAAAGCAGGGGTGAGGAACCTAATACCCCAGCTCACGTGAGTGTGGCCCTCGAGACTCAAGGTTCCCACACTAACGCTCTAGCTCCCCTCCAGATTGGTGATAGAAATGTAGCCGTGTTAGCCTGGGGTAGTTGAAGCAAAATGCAGGACAATGTAGCACTTTAAAGACTAACAAGATGGTTTATTAGATGATGAGCTTTCGTGGGCCAGACCCACTTCCTCAGATCAAATAGTGGAAGAAAGTAGTCACAACCGTATATACCAAAGGATACAATTAAAAAAAAGAACAAATATGAAAAGGACAAATCACATTGCAGAACAGGAGGGGGATGCGGTGGGGGGGAGGGGGAAGGAAGGTAAGTGTCTGTGAATTGATGATATTAGAGGTAGGGAGAGTGGGATGTTTGTGAGTTAATGGTATTAGAGGTGATAATTGGGGAAACTATCTTGGTAATGGGTGAGATAACAAACATTTGAACTAAGTCCTTGTTGGAAAGTGTCGAATTTTAACATGAATGACAGTTCAGAGGATTCCCTTTCAAGTGCAGATGTAAAAGGTCTTTGTAGCAGAATGCAGGTGGTCAAGTCATTGAGAGAGTGTCCTTTCTGGTTAAAATGGCAAGAAACTGTTTTCTCTTTGTGATCTTGTCTGATATCTGTTTTGTGGGCATTAATCCTTTGGCGAAGTGTCTGAGATGTTTGTCCAATGTACATAGCAGACGGACACTTTCGGCACACGATAGCATAGATTATATTTCTGGATGCGCAGGAATATGTGTTCTTGATCTTATAACTCACTTGGTTGGGTCCAATAATGGTATCAGCAGAATGAATATGTGGACAAAGCTGGCAACGGGGTTTGTTGCAAGGGAAGGTACCAGGGTTGGTATTAGTGTGGTATGTCCTGTGGTGGTTGGTAAGAATGATCTTGAGGTTAGGTGGTTGTCTATAGGAGACTATGGGTCTGTCTCCCAGAGCCTCTTTGAGTATGGTATCCTGTTCCAATATAGGCTGTAGTTTATTGATAATGTGTTGGACAGGTTTAAGTTGGGGGTTGTAGGTGATGACAAGTGGTGTTCTATTGTTGGTTTTCTTGGGTCTGTCTTGAAGTAGATGGTTTCTAGGTATTCGTCTGGCTCTTTCAATTTGCTTTTTTATTTCTCTGGGTGGCCAGATTGGAGCAGACAAATTCTGCTAGCCTGCCCCGCCCCGCCCCCCGCCCCCCCCCTCCTCACAAGGGAAGCCTTGTGTGCGAGGGGAATGTGGGAAGCCTCTTCCTCCTTCTCAGTTGGGGCATGTGTTAATGCGGATGGTGGGGTTTGGGATTTTTTTTTCTTCACACTTGTGTGTAGGGTTGCCAGGTGTCTAGCACTGAGCCAGACAGCCCGGTAGTTGCACTTTTTGTCCGGTAAATAAATTTAGAAAATACCGGACATACAAAATGTCCAGTATTTTCTGCTTTTCCTCTGTGCCCAGCAGAAATAAGCCGGGGCGGGGAGATTGGCTGACTAATTAAAGGGGTCACAACTGGATTTTGCTCAACAAAAATGTTCCTGGTGGGGTTTTTTTGTTTGGTTGGCTTCTTTCCCTCAACAAAAATTTTCCTGGCGCCTTTTTTTTTTTTTTTTTTTGCTGAAACCATCTGGCAACCCTACTAGTGTGTGCCTTCCGCCCCCCCAATAAGGTTCCCCACCCCGTCTGAAAGCGAGAGTTGGGAGAACAGGTTACCTTGCGTTCCTGTGTCCTTATAAGGAAGTTGAAGGCTACTATAAAATCCCCCCTCATGGTCTCCTCTTCAGACTAAAGAAACCTAAATCCCTCAGCCTCTTCATAGAGCAATTGCTCCAGCCCCCTAATCGTTTTGGTTGTCCTCTGCTGGACCCTCTCCAATGTGTCCACATCCCTTCTGTAGTGGGGGGCCCAGAACTGGACACAGTACTCCAGATGTGGCCCCACCAAAGCCGAATAAAGGGGAATAATGACATCTCTGGATCTACTGGCAATGCTCCTCTTAATGCAACCTAATATGCCATTAGCCTTCTTGGCTACAAGGGCACACTGTTGACTCATCTCCAGCTTCTCATCCACTGTAACCCCCAGGTCCTGTCTGCAGAACTACTACTTAACTGGTTGGTCCCCAGCTTGTAACTATGCTTGGGATTCTTCCATCCCAAGTGCAGGACTGTACACTTGTCCTTGTTGAACCTCATCAGATTTCTTGTGGCCCAATCCTCCAATTTGTCTAAGTCATTCTGGACCCTATCTCCGCCCTTAGGCATCTTTTAGCCTTTTTGTTCTATTATTGTTTTTCTATTTGGTACTAGAAAATCAAACTTTCCTCCTGCTTGGGCCTCAAGTTTCACTCCAGCAGCCCTTCCACGAGTAGAATCGTCTGCAAAATAAAATGTCAGGGCTACCGTCATTAAGGTGCTTGTCCCTGTAAGGACATGTGACTGAACTGCTTGTTCAGAAGGTTTCTGGTGAATTGGTTTATGCACAGGTATGCCTCCCGTTCTTCTTTAACCACCGCAGTCTCTTGTTTTTGTCCGGAAGCAAATTCTCTGCCAAGCCACCTTTTTTCCCTTTCATGTAATTGTCTGCTCTTTCGTTCGGTGTGGTAGACTTGTTCTAGTGTGGCATTAGACAACCGAGCCACAGAAAAGTCTGCCTTGGTACCACTGAGTACCGGCCCAGACCAAAGTAGCTTTCAGACACCTTAAGAGAGTCTTGATTTGCAATTCTCCCCTTTCTTCTCCTTGGATTTTCAACTAGGAAAGTGTGCTAATCATCTGCTTTTGCGGAAAAACTTGCCAGCTGTCTACACTGGCCGCTTGAATTTCCGCAAAAGCACTGACGATCTCATGTAAGATTGTCAGTGCTTCTGCGGGAATACTATGCTGCTCCCGTTCGGGCAAAAGTCTTTTTCCGAAAGACTTCTGCGCAAAAGGGCCAGTGTAGACAGCAGATAGTTCTTTTCCGCAAAAAAGCCCCGATGGCGAAAATGGCGATTGGGGCTTTTTTGCAGAAAAGCGCGTCTAGATTGGCCACGTACGCTTTTCCGTAAAAAGTTTACATACCCAGTATCTTGTGAAGAACTTGTCACCTCAGCACAGGGTCCCGGGGCGGGCTTTACCATAAGGGACCCGGAGAGATCATCTAGGCCAGCTGGAGGGGGCAGGGCAGGGGAGGGGAGGGGAGGGGAGGGGAGGGGAGAGGAGAGGAGAGGAGAGGAGAGGAGAGGAGGTTGGCCACTGAAAATGTTGCAGTATTAATTTTCCTTTTATTTGACTTCATATCAAACAAATATTTACAGTTTAAATGACCTTGTTAATTCTCCCTTGTGTTAGTACTCTTTCTTCCAGAACGTTTTAAAAACACAGACGAGACATGTCTTCGCCTGCGTGGCAGGCATCCGAAGAAGGGCACGTGACCTCGATCTTGGAGCACGAGACAAAACTCACTCCGCTCCTGGAGGGGAAATGTTAGAGGCAACACTGGGCTCCAGTGAGCAGCAGCCAGGTGACGCACGTGTCTGTCCTTTCCACACATCTAGGGTGGCCTAGCTCCTAACCGTTCTCTGTCTCTTTTTCGGTCCCTGTAGACTTGGAGGAGATGAGAGGCTGGCCATGTGGTGGCAGAGACCGAAAGGAGCCACCCTCCCGAGACCCTGCCGGCAGATGGAAACCAGACAGCGATCTATGGAAGAAGAGCAAATAGCAATTGGCTCAAGGTAAGTATCGAGGGAGGGCCGCACAGACGTTTGCGAGCGTGGTACGGGTCCCTGAGAAAAGGCCCTCTGGCTCGTGGTGGAAGAACTTGAAAATACGAAGTACAAAAGTCACAGTGTTGTACTTAAAAGAAGTACTCGGGATCTTTTTCAGAGGGATAAGGCAACACGCCACATTTATTGATCACACACACACACATTAATTATATATATATATATATATATATATATATATATATATATATATATATATATATATATATATTTTTTTTTATTTATTTACCACATGCATATGATAAGTATTGATTATTCTGTGTCACTCACGCACTCACTCTCTCACACACACACACACACACGTGCACAAGCACACTCCGTCTTGCTGTTGTTACCAACTTGTTGCTCCCCTTAACTTCACTGGCCAGGTGAGTTAGATGGGGGAGGGGTGGAGCCGGGCTTCTGCTGATCCGGATCGATGCTCCGATGGTGACAAGATGAGACCCGGAGTCCTCTGCAAGACAACTCACTTTTATAGCAGCTTCCCTCTTATGCAAATATATCCCAGATTCAAAATCTGGGTCTGTGTCCTTTGGTCCCTTTGTGGGTGCTGTCTGTTAAGAGAGGGTGTTTTCCAAAGAAGGTGCTTGCTTCTAATCCCCAAGGCCTTCAATATGTCTGCTCTTCTTTCTTGAGCCCTCTTGACACCTTGGGTCTGGCTTCTACCCCCTTTTCAACTGGTGTAGCTCTCTGGAGGTGCTTGGCTCCCAAGTGTTACTCATTCACACCTCGTTCATTCAACTGGGCAATTGATTACAGAGTGGGGGGGAGAGAGTGGGGGAAAGATCTTATTCTACTCCTAGCAAATGACATTTTTACCTCTTTAACTATATACTCTGTATTAGAACCCTATGTAGAAAACTAAGTTACAAGGTTATATGGATTCAAGTTCTAATACAAAGTGACAAGGTCATATGGATTAATACAAAGTTACAAGGTTATATGGAGAGGCACAGTGTCAAGTCATATGAAGTACATAGGTTTATCTACAACAGAAACTGAACACCGATTTTTGTATTTTTAAAAATGTCATTAATCCCCCCCCCCCCCCCGCCACCCTCCCCGAATCTCCTGGCTGGCGATACTTAACGTGTCTAGGATCATACGGAAAACTAAGTGAGTAGGCTGCCAATTGACCTAGCGTCACGCATGCCGAGAGTTGGCAAAACTGGGATTGAAATAAAGACTTGGTCTCCCAGCAGCACCGAGGAGCCCCAGCCATGGATTAGGGCCTCGTGGGAATAGTTGTCTCCTAGTTGATCTAATCTTTGGCTTTTGAGTTTGATATTATTGGTGAGTCCTTCTAGGCGACTGTTACTCGGCGTGCATGCGTGCGCACGTAAGTATGAGTGCAAGTGTGTGCGTCCGCAAGTGTCCATTTGCGTGTGTGTGCACGTGCCTGCGTGCGGGCAGATTGAGCAGATGCGTGTGTGGGCATCTGAGCGAGGGCACGAGTGGGCGCCCAGGCGTGTTAATCTGTTAATTCGCGTTTGTGAGTGTGTACACGCATCCCTGCGTGTGAGCATTTGGCAGGGTGAGTGGCTGTTGCACGGGCGTGTGCGTCTGACGTGTGCCAGTCAGACGGTGCCCTGGCAGCAGTAGCTCCTGGAAAGCGACACCCCTCCCCTCCCATCTGGAGCATGCAACTGGGATGAGAGGGGCAGGGAAGAGTAGCACTGCTGCAGCGCGTTTCAGCACGAGGCCCTAACTGCCGCGCGGTAGCTGCTCCTTTTGTATCCGACATGGGGCAACAAGGAGCGGCCTCGCATCATGCCGGCGCCACGTGCGTTCAGTCCCACGGACCGGAAGTGACGTTTGCTCGGTCCACAGCCTGACAGCAACCGACTGGGAACCGTGACCGGAAGGTGCCCAGGTACGAGCGCTCAGCTGGTGCCAGGTCAGCGGGTGGTAGGCAGGAGACACGGGGCCAGGCGGGACGGGTTCAGACACGGGGTGCCCGGCTGGGACAGCGACTGGGGTTGGAGGTTTCCTGCAGCGGTGCAGCCAGCGTAGGCCACCAGCTCCCGTGGTACGTGGGGCAGAGGAAGGACAGCAGAGCGGAGGCTGGAACCGCTCCGACAAGGCACCACTCTGCTTATGGTTGCCAGGTGTCCGGTTTTGAACTGGACGGTCCAGGCTTTCAGCTTTTTCTTCGGGGAAACAAATTGAGAAAATATAAATGTCCGCGAAAGCGGCAAGGAGTTCTGTGCCACAGGGCTCCTCGCTGCTTTTGCAGATTCAGACTAACGCGGCTACTCCTCTGATAAATGTCTGGTATTTTCTAAATCAGATGGAATGCAGATTGTGATGTCATGTCAGGCGTGTCTGGTATTTTGGTGAAACCATCTGGCAACCCTAGCTCTGCTCCTTGCTTGGCCGGGGTGGCGCCCTGCCTCTGTGGCAGGCCCTGACGTCACAGGGAGCGTGTTCCCCAGGAAATCCGGGCAGTGCAGCGGCTTCCGGTCCGCGCCACCCGGCCCCAAGGGAGAGGCGGCGGGAGGCGGCAGCGAGGTCAGAGCGTGACGCTGCCCCGCCCGGATCTCAGCCCTTGGGCGCCCCAGTGTGCACCCCGCCCGGCCGGGCCGCTCCCCTGTAGCTCCGCCCCCAGCGCTGCGCCCGCTGCCTCGTGGCCCGGCTCGGTGCGAAGCTGCCACTGCCGGCTACGAACAGCAGCGCACTGCTAGTGACGTCATTGCCCTGGCGCGGTGCATGCAAATGATGGAACGCGGGGCACGTTCTATCGGCTCCCCGGCGAGTGACACGTGGGTTTGTGGGGCACACAGACGGGTCCCAGGCTCCGTCATTAATGGCAGGGGCGTGGCCTGGTCTGGGGGCGGGGCCACTGACCGGCAGGAACTCAGCTGGGACACAGAAGTGAGCGGCAGAAAACTCCTCGGGGTCTCCGGAAAATCCTCGCGCGGCCCCTCTGGGCTTGTGAACGGGACGCAGCAGAGGCAGCCGCCCCCCCTCCCCTCCCACCCGCCTCACGCTCCCCGCTGCACTTTCGAAGGCAACAGCAGCATCAGCCTGTCCCGCTGCCAGTCCCCGCACAAGCCGGCTGGGAAATTTGGTGTTGGGGGGAGCAGACTGCATGGGGGGGAGAGGAGTTTGGTGGTGGTGGGGGATCAGACTGCATGGGGCGGGGAGGAGTTTGGGGGGTAGGGGATCAGACTGCACGGGGGGAGTTTTGTGGGGGGTAGGAGATCAGACTGCACGGGGCGAGGAGTTTGGGGGGGATCAGACTACATGGAGGGAGGAGTTTTGTGGGGGGTAGGAGATCAGACTGCACGGGGCGAGGAGTTTGGGGGGGATCAGACTGCACGGGGGGAGTTTTGTGGGGGGTAGGAGATCAGACTGCACGGGGCGAGGAGTTTGGGGGGGATCAGACTGCACGGAGGGAGGAGTTTTGTGGGGGGTAGGAGATCAGACTGCACGGGGCGAGGAGTTTGGGGGGGATCAGACTGCACGGGGGGAGGAGTTTGGGGGGATCAGACTGCACGGGGGGAGGAGGAGTTTGGGGGGGGAGCAGACTGTACGGGGCGGAGAGGAGTTTGGTGGTGAGGGGGAGCAGACTGCACGGGGCGGGGAGGAGTTGGGGGGAGCAGACTGCACGGGGCGGAGAGGAGTTTGGGGGGGAGCAGACTGCACGGGGCGGAGAGGAGTTTGGTGGGGATCAGACTGCACGGGGTGGGGAGGAGTTGGGGGGAACAGACTGCACGGGGTGGGGAGCAGTTTGGGGGGGATCAGACTGCACGGGGGGGAGGAGTTTGGAGGGGGATCAGACTGCACGGGGCGGAGAGGAGTTTGGTGGTGAGGGGGAGCAGACTGCACGGGGCGGGGAGGAGTTGGGGGGAGCAGACTGCACGGGGCGGGGAGGAGTTTGGGGGGGAGCAGACTGCACGGGGCGGAGAGCAGTTTGGTGGGGGGGAGCGGACTGCACGGGGGGGATCGGACTGCACGGGGCGGAGAGGAGGTTGGGGGGGATCGGACTGCACGCGGCGGAGAGAAATTTTGGGGGTGATCAGTCTGCAGGGGGCGGGGAGGAGTTTGGGGAGGGGAGCAGACTGCATGGGGCGGGGAGGAGTTTGGAGGGAGCAGACTGCACGGGGCAGGGACGAGTTTGGTGGTGAGGGGGAGAAGACTGCACTGGGGGAGAGGAGTTGGGGGGGAGCAGACTGCACGGGGCGGAGAGGAATTTGGGGGGGGTTCAGACTGCACGGGGCGGAGAGGAATTTGGGGGGGTTCACACTGCATTGGGCGGGGAGGAGTTTGGTGGGGGGGAGCAGACTGCATGGGGCGGGGAGGAGTTTGGTGGGGGGGAGCAGACTGCACGGGGCGGGGAGGAGTTTGGGGGGGAGGGGTTGCCGCGGAGTCTCCTCTCCCGAGTGGGGGCGGGGCATCAGCTAAGGACGCTGCCGTCTCTGAGGCAGGAGCCCCGCCCAACAATGGGGAGGGGCGGGATGAGGGGGAGTAGGGAAAGTAGCCGCAGTGGCTTGTGGGAAACTGAGTGCCCCTGTCCGCAGCTCCCATCGGCCATTGCAGGGCCAGGGCAGGCCCGGCGCTGTTCGGTTGGGCGGGTGCAGCGGAAGTGACATCACAACGGGGCATTGACCAGGGAGCGACGCGGTTGGTCCCGCGCTCCTGTCACTCCAAGTGTTAGCGACGCATCCTGGGACTTGTAGTTCTCAGAGTGCGGCCTCCCGGGGCACGTCGCAGCGCGCCCCGCCCCTATCATAGCCCCACCCCCCGGCATAGCCCCGCCCAGCGTGTTCTTAGTTCGGAATGGGGCATTTCTACCCTAAGAACAATCTTTTTTATTTGGAAATAACGGCCCTTAGCAGAGCAACAGTGCCGCTCGGTAGTCACCGGCGGTAATGCACGTGTAATTCCGTAGCGCCTCCACAGTGCCGCTCGGTGGTCATTCCGGGTAATGCACGTGTAATTCCGTAGCGCCTCCACAGTGCCGCTTGGTGGTCATTGCCGGTAATGCACGTGTAATTCCGTAGCGCCCCCACAGTGCCGCTCGGTGGTCATTGCGGGTAATGCACGTGTAATTCCATCGCCCCCAGCTGCTGTCCCTGCTCCTCACGCCACGTGGCCCCAGTCTTGCCCTTTGACAGCAGACAAAGTAAGAAGCTCGTTATTTCCAGGCTCCGCGGAGCCCTCTCCCCTCCTGCCCCCGGCCCCCTCATCCCGCACTGCAGGCTCCGCACAGCCCTCTCCCCTCCTGCCCCCGGCCCCGTCATCCCGCACTGCAGGCTCCGCGCAGCCCTCTCCCCTCCTGCCCATGGCCCCCTCATCCCGCACTGCAGGCTCCGCACAGCCCTCTCCCCTCCTGCCCCCGGCCCCCTCATCCCGCACTGCAGGCTCTGCGGGGGAGGAGTTTGGGGGGGATCAGACTGCACGGGGGGGAGAGGAGTTTGGGGGGGATCAGACTGCACGTGGGGAGGATCAGACTGCACGGGGCGGGGAGGAGTTTGGGGGGGGATCAGACTGCACGGGGGGGAGGATCAGACTCCACGGGGCGGCGAGGAGTTTGGGGAGGGGTTCAGACTGCACGGGGCGGAGAGGAGTTTGGGGAGGGGATCAGACTACACGGGGCGGAGAGGAGTTTGGGGGGCATCGGACTGCACGGGGCGGGGAGGAGTTTGGGGGGATCAGACTGCACGGGGGGGAGAGGAGTTTGGGGGGATCAGACTGCACGGAGCGGGGAGGAGTTTGGGGGGATCAGACTGCACGGGGGGGAGGATCAGACTGCACGGAGCGGGGAGGAGTTTGGGGGGAGGATCAGACTGCACGGGGCAGGGAGGAGCTTTGGGGGGGATCAGACTGCACGGGGCGGACAGGAGTTTGGGGGGGGGATCAGACTGCACGGGGCGGAGGGGAGTGTGGGGGGGATCAGACTGCACGGAGCGGGGAGGAGTTTGGGGGGGGATCAGACTGCACGGGGGGGAGGATCAGACTGCACGGGGCGGGGAGGAGTTTGGGGAGGGGTTCAGACTGCACGGGGCGGAGCGCAGTTTGGGGGGGATCAGACTGCACGGGGCGGGGAGGAGTTTTGGGGGAGATCAGACTGCACGGGGCGGGGAGGAGTTTGGGGGGATCGGACTGCACAGGGCGGGGAAGAGTTTGGGGGGGATCGGACTGCACGGGGCGGGGAGGAGTTTGGGGGGGATCAGACTGCACGGGGCGGGGAGGAGTTTGGGGGGGATCAGACTGCACGGGGGGGAGGATCAGACTGCACGGGGGGAGGAGTTTGGGGGGGATCGGACTGCACGGGGCGGGGAGGAGTTTGGGGGGATCATACTGCACGGGGGGAGAGGAATTTGGGGGGATCGCACTGCACGGGGCGGGGAAGAGTTTGGGGGGATCGGACTGCACGGGGCGGGGAGGAGTTTGGGGGGGATCAGACTGCACGGGGGGGAGGATCAGACTGCACGGGGCGGGGGGAAGTTTGGGGGGATCAGACTGCACGGGGGGGAGTAGTTTGAGGGGGGATCAGACTGCACGGGGCGGGGAGGAGTTTGGGGGGATCAGACTGCACGGGGCGGGGAGGAGTTTGGGGGGGAAGGGTTGCCGCGGAGTCTCCTCTCCCGAGTGGGGGCGGGGCATCAGCTGCGGACGCTGCCGTCTCTGAGGCAGGAGCCCCGCCCAGCAATGGGGAGGGGCCGGATGAGGGGGAGTAGGGAAAGTAGCCGCAGTGGCTTGTGGGAAACTGAGTGCCCCTGTCCGCAGCTCCCATCGGCCATTGCAGGGCCAGGGCAGGCCCGGCGCTGTTCGGTTGGGCGGGTGCAGCGGAAGTGACATCACAACGGGGCATTGACCAGGGAGCGACGCGGTTGGTCCCGCGCTCCTGTCACTCCAAGTGTTAGCGACGCATCCTGGGACTTGTAGTTCTCAGAGTGCGGCCTCCCGGTCGCAGCGCGCCCCGCCCCTATCATAGCCCCGCCCCCCGGCATAGCCCCGCCCAGCGTGTTCTTAGTTCGGAATGGGGCATTTCTACCCTAAGAACAATCTTTTTTATTCGGAAATAACGGCCCTTAGCAGAGCAACAGTGCCGCTCGGTAGTCACCGGCGGTAATGCACGTGTAATTCCGTAGCGCCCCCACAGTGCCGCTCGGTGGTCATTGCGGGTAATGCACGTGTAATTCCATCGCCCCCAGCTGCTGTCCCTGCTCCGCACGCCACGTGGCCCCAGTCTTGCCCTTTGACAGCAGGCAAAGTAAGAAGCTCGTTATTTCCAGGCTCCGCGCAGCCCTCTCCCCTCCTGCCCGCGGCCCCCTCATCCCACACACCAGGCTCCGCGCAGCCCTCTCCCCTCCTGCCCCCGGCCCCCTCATCCCACACACCAGGCTCCGCGCCAGGATCCCACACACAAACTTCTCCTCCTTAGACTTTTAGTTGTGGGGAACAAATTCTGGGGAGTCACTTCCACTTGGGGAATCATGTTTCATACTTGACTATGTTATCCCTACACTAAGGCTGGCCGAGAGACTGTCCCGGACTGATCGTAACAGACTGTTCTGTCCGCGAATGGGCTGAGAGTAAAGGGCGTGTTCGGAATCTGTGGCGCCCAATCTGAGGCTGTCCGAGGTGACTCTTAACGGACTGCTCCGTGCGCCAATGGGCGGTGACTAAAGGCGTGTTCTGGGGCTGCTGGCGGCCAATAGGTTGTCCGGGGTGGATTATAACAGACTCTTCTGTCCGCGAATGGGCTGTGACTAAGGGGCGTGTTCTGAATCAGAGGCACCCAATAGGCTGACCCGGCTGCATCTTAACGGACAGCTCTGTCTGCGAATGCGGTGTGACTAGGGGGAATGACCTGCCACTGCTCTCGACCAATAGGCTGTCCGGGGTGGATCTTAATGGGCTGCTCTGTCCTCGAATTGTCTGTGACTTAGGGGTGGTTCCTGGCTGTGTGCCAGCCAATGGGCTTTCGGAAGACAGCCTTGGCGGAGGATAGTGTCGCCCAATGGGCTGTCAGCAAAGGGGATCCTGCCTCTGGTTCGGCCAATGGGCTGTCGCAGGGGGGCGTTGTCTGACTGGGCGGCCGGCGCCGCCATGACAGGAAGGTCCGAGGAGCGCGCGGGGGCGCGAGCGAATCCTGGGTCCGAGTGCGAAGCTGCCCCGCCCCCAGCCCGCCCCTTGTTGGTGTCTGGCCCGGGGGAGGAGGGGGCGCGAGGGAAGGTGGGGGAGCGGGCTGGGGGTGGGGTGTCTGGACAGGGGGAGAAGGGGGCGCGAGGGAAGGTGGGGGAGCGGGCTGGGGGTGGGGTGTCTGGACAGGGGTGAGGTGTAGGAGCAGGCTGGGTGTGAGGGGCCGGGGGGGGGGTGCTCGGCACTGGGGGGGGCAGGAGGGGGTGAGGGGCCGGGGGGGTGCTCGGCACTGGGGGGGCAGGAGGGGGTGAGGGGCCGGGGGGGTGCTCGGCACTGGGGGGGCAGGAGGGGGTGAGGAGCCGGGGGGTGCTCGGCACTGGGGGGGCAGGAGGGGGTGAGGGGCCGGGGGGGTGCTCGGCACTGGGGGGGCAGGAGGGAGGGGGAGGGGCCGGGGGGGGCCTTGGCACTGGGGGGGGGCAGGAGGGGACAGGGCGCGGGAGAGCGCAGGCGCGGGCGGCGCTGGCTGGGCGGGAAACTCCCGGGACGCTCGCGCCCACGAGGCGGGCGGGAAAACGCTGCGGGGGGCGCTGAGGGGCGGAGCCTGGGGGGCGGGGCGGGAGCTGGCAGTGACGTGGAGCCCCCCCCCCCCCGCCTGCTTCTCTCCGGGCCCCAGGCTGGACATCGGCGGGGCGGCCCCTGGCGGAGGTGGGGGGGCGATTTCTGCCCCCCCCCCCGGCGCTGCTGCCTCCCCGGGGAGCAGCGCCCCTGTGACCCCCCCCCAGGTGGTGCCGGGCGCGGGAGCTGACCCGGGCTCCAGTCACGTGGGTGTCTCGGGGAGGGGGGGCTGCGGGCCACCGGGGCCCGGGAGTGTCACGTGCCCCTTCCCCCCGCCGGGGAGCCGCGCGCCCTCGAGGGGTGGTTCCCGCGGGCGGGGCACGCACAGAACGTGTCCCGCACGCGGGGGGGCGGGGCGGCCTGAGCCCTGCTCCCCGCGCTGCTCGCTGTCTGGGGGCGGGGCCGGGTGCCCGCTGAATCCCCCCTGTGCCCGGGGGGGGGGGCAGTTCGGCGGGGGGCGCTGTGGGGGGGGATGCTCTGGCCCTGGCTGCCCGCAGTGCCGCCCAGTGCCCGGCTGTGCCTCCTGCAGAGGCCGAGGGCGTCCTGGGTGGGGGCGTGTGGGGAGAGGGGGGGAGTGGCTGAGAATTGGGGGGCAAACAGGTGACAGACAAACCAACCGACAGAAAAGCCTCCCTGCCTGGCCCCCAGCTGAGCGGAGAAACGTCCCCCTGGCGCCAGAGCACTGCAGGGCCCAGCCTAGTCGCTTTGTGCGCTCCAGCCCCACGGCGTGGGGAGGGGGCGACGGTGGAGGAGCCCCAAGCACCCAGGCCTTAGGTTCCCCACCCGCCTTCTAAGCACTGAGCATTTTAGGCCTGGCTGGACTAGAGAAGGGGGCACCAGGGGAGTTGCCGCTGAAGGCGCGCGGCCGCGCACAAACACCCCTCTGCCGCCCACCTCCCTTGCGGAGCCTTGCAGCGGCACTCGCCTTCCTGCTGGCCGGGGAATGGCGCGGTTGTTTTCCTGATCTGGTGGAGGGCGGCTGCCCCGTTGTGTCCCTGCTGGGGCAGCCTCGCCCCACCTCCAGCTGCGATTGGGGCTTCTGTTTGTTTTTGTTCATACAGTTTGCTGCAGTTTTCCATCCCCGAGGACCTGCGTGAAGCTGGTCCGACCAGAGATACGGGGATCGATTTTTAAGAGTAAGAGGTTTTGTTTTTAAAGCAGGGGTGAGGAACCTAATACCCCAGCTCACGTGAGTGTGGCCCTCGAGACTCAAGGTTCCCACACTAACGCTCTAGCTCCCCTCCAGATTGGTGATAGAAATGTAGCCGTGTTAGCCTGGGGTAGTTGAAGCAAAATGCAGGACAATGTAGCACTTTAAAGACTAACAAGATGGTTTATTAGATGATGAGCTTTCGTGGGCCAGACCCACTTCCTCAGATCAAATAGTGGAAGAAAGTAGTCACAACCGTATATACCAAAGGATACAATTAAAAAAAAGAACAAATATGAAAAGGACAAATCACATTGCAGAACAGGAGGGGGATGCGGTGGGGGGGAGGGGGAAGGAAGGTAAGTGTCTGTGAATTGATGATATTAGAGGTAGGGAGAGTGGGATGTTTGTGAGTTAATGGTATTAGAGGTGATAATTGGGGAAACTATCTTGGTAATGGGTGAGATAACAAACATTTGAACTAAGTCCTTGTTGGAAAGTGTCGAATTTTAACATGAATGACAGTTCAGAGGATTCCCTTTCAAGTGCAGATGTAAAAGGTCTTTGTAGCAGAATGCAGGTGGTCAAGTCATTGAGAGAGTGTCCTTTCTGGTTAAAATGGCAAGAAACTGTTTTCTCTTTGTGATCTTGTCTGATATCTGTTTTGTGGGCATTAATCCTTTGGCGAAGTGTCTGAGATGTTTGTCCAATGTACATAGCAGACGGACACTTTCGGCACACGATAGCATAGATTATATTTCTGGATGCGCAGGAATATGTGTTCTTGATCTTATAACTCACTTGGTTGGGTCCAATAATGGTATCAGCAGAATGAATATGTGGACAAAGCTGGCAACGGGGTTTGTTGCAAGGGAAGGTACCAGGGTTGGTATTAGTGTGGTATGTCCTGTGGTGGTTGGTAAGAATGATCTTGAGGTTAGGTGGTTGTCTATAGGAGACTATGGGTCTGTCTCCCAGAGCCTCTTTGAGTATGGTATCCTGTTCCAATATAGGCTGTAGTTTATTGATAATGTGTTGGACAGGTTTAAGTTGGGGGTTGTAGGTGATGACAAGTGGTGTTCTATTGTTGGTTTTCTTGGGTCTGTCTTGAAGTAGATGGTTTCTAGGTATTCGTCTGGCTCTTTCAATTTGCTTTTTTATTTCTCTGGGTGGCCAGATTGGAGCAGACAAATTCTGCTAGCCTGCCCCGCCCCGCCCCCCGCCCCCCCCTCCTCACAAGGGAAGCCTTGTGTGCGAGGGGAATGTGGGAAGCCTCTTCCTCCTTCTCAGTTGGGGCATGTGTTAATGCGGATGGTGGGGTTTGGGATTTTTTTTTCTTCACACTTGTGTGTAGGGTTGCCAGGTGTCTAGCACTGAGCCAGACAGCCCGGTAGTTGCACTTTTTGTCCGGTAAATAAATTTAGAAAATACCGGACATACAAAATGTCCAGTATTTTCTGCTTTTCCTCTGTGCCCAGCAGAAATAAGCCGGGGCGGGGAGATTGGCTGACTAATTAAAGGGGTCACAACTGGATTTTGCTCAACAAAAATGTTCCTGGTGGGGTTTTTTTGTTTGGTTGGCTTCTTTCCCTCAACAAAAATTTTCCTGGCGCCTTTTTTTTTTTTTTTTTTTGCTGAAACCATCTGGCAACCCTACTAGTGTGTGCCTTCCGCCCCCCCAATAAGGTTCCCCACCCCGTCTGAAAGCGAGAGTTGGGAGAACAGGTTACCTTGCGTTCCTGTGTCCTTATAAGGAAGTTGAAGGCTACTATAAAATCCCCCCTCATGGTCTCCTCTTCAGACTAAAGAAACCTAAATCCCTCAGCCTCTTCATAGAGCAATTGCTCCAGCCCCCTAATCGTTTTGGTTGTCCTCTGCTGGACCCTCTCCAATGTGTCCACATCCCTTCTGTAGTGGGGGGCCCAGAACTGGACACAGTACTCCAGATGTGGCCCCACCAAAGCCGAATAAAGGGGAATAATGACATCTCTGGATCTACTGGCAATGCTCCTCTTAATGCAACCTAATATGCCATTAGCCTTCTTGGCTACAAGGGCACACTGTTGACTCATCTCCAGCTTCTCATCCACTGTAACCCCCAGGTCCTGTCTGCAGAACTACTACTTAACTGGTTGGTCCCCAGCTTGTAACTATGCTTGGGATTCTTCCATCCCAAGTGCAGGACTGTACACTTGTCCTTGTTGAACCTCATCAGATTTCTTGTGGCCCAATCCTCCAATTTGTCTAAGTCATTCTGGACCCTATCTCCGCCCTTAGGCATCTTTTAGCCTTTTTGTTCTATTATTGTTTTTCTATTTGGTACTAGAAAATCAAACTTTCCTCCTGCTTGGGCCTCAAGTTTCACTCCAGCAGCCCTTCCACGAGTAGAATCGTCTGCAAAATAAAATGTCAGGGCTACCGTCATTAAGGTGCTTGTCCCTGTAAGGACATGTGACTGAACTGCTTGTTCAGAAGGTTTCTGGTGAATTGGTTTATGCACAGGTATGCCTCCCGTTCTTCTTTAACCACCGCAGTCTCTTGTTTTTGTCCGGAAGCAAATTCTCTGCCAAGCCACCTTTTTTCCCTTTCATGTAATTGTCTGCTCTTTCGTTCGGTGTGGTAGACTTGTTCTAGTGTGGCATTAGACAACCGAGCCACAGAAAAGTCTGCCTTGGTACCACTGAGTACCGGCCCAGACCAAAGTAGCTTTCAGACACCTTAAGAGAGTCTTGATTTGCAATTCTCCCCTTTCTTCTCCTTGGATTTTCAACTAGGAAAGTGTGCTAATCATCTGCTTTTGCGGAAAAACTTGCCAGCTGTCTACACTGGCCGCTTGAATTTCCGCAAAAGCACTGACGATCTCATGTAAGATTGTCAGTGCTTCTGCGGGAATACTATGCTGCTCCCGTTCGGGCAAAAGTCTTTTTCCGAAAGACTTCTGCGCAAAAGGGCCAGTGTAGACAGCAGATAGTTCTTTTCCGCAAAAAAGCCCCGATGGCGAAAATGGCGATTGGGGCTTTTTTGCAGAAAAGCGCGTCTAGATTGGCCACGGACGCTTTTCCGTAAAAAGTTTACATACCCAGTATCTTGTGAAGAACTTGTCACCTCAGCACAGGGTCCCGGGGCGGGCTTTACCATAAGGGACCCGGAGAGATCATCTAGGCCAGCTGGAGGGGGCAGGGGAGGGGAGGGGAGAGGAGAGGAGAGGAGAGGAGAGGAGAGGAGGTTGGCCACTGAAAATGTTGCAGTATTAATTTTCCTTTTATTTGACTTCATATCAAACAAATATTTACAGTTTAAATGACCTTGTTAATTCTCCCTTGTGTTAGTACTCTTTCTTCCAGAACGTTTTAAAAACACAGACGAGACATGTCTTCGCCTGGGTGGCAGGCATCCGAAGAAGGGCACGTGACCTCGATCTTGGAGCACGAGACAAAACTCACTCCGCTCCTGGAGGGGAAATGTTAGAGGCAACACTGGGCTCCAGTGAGCAGCAGCCAGGTGACGCACGTGTCTGTCCTTTCCACACATCTAGGGTGGCCTAGCTCCTAACCGTTCTCTGTCTCTTTTTCGGTCCCTGTAGACTTGGAGGAGATGAGAGGCTGGCCATGTGGTGGCAGAGACCGAAAGGAGCCACCCTCCCGAGACCCTGCCGGCAGATGGAAACCAGACAGCGATCTATGGAAGAAGAGCAAATAGCAATTGGCTCAAGGTAAGTATCGAGGGAGGGCCGCACAGACGTTTGCGAGCGTGGTACGGGTCCCTGAGAAAAGGCCCTCTGGCTCGTGGTGGAAGAACTTGAAAATACGAAGTACAAAAGTCACAGTGTTGTACTTAAAAGAAGTACTCGGGATCTTTTTCAGAGGGATAAGGCAACACGCCACATTTATTGATCACACACACACACATTAATTTATATATATATATATATATATATACATATATATATATATATATATATATATATATATATATATATATTTTTATTTATTTACCACATGCATATGATAAGTATTGATTATTCTGTGTCACTCACGCACTCACTCTCTCACACACACACACACACACACGTGCACAAGCACACTCCGTCTTGCTGTTGTTACCAACTTGTTGCTCCCCTTAACTTCACTGGCAAGGTGAGTTAGATGGGGGAGGGGTGGAGCCGGGCTTCTGCTGATCCGGATCGATGCTCCGATGGTGACAAGATGAGACCCGGAGTCCTCTGCAAGACAACTCACTTTTATAGCAGCTTCCCTCTTATGCAAATATATCCCAGATTCAAAATCTGGGTCTGTGTCCTTTGGTCCCTTTGTGGGTGCTGTCTGTTAAGAGAGGGTGTTTTCCAAAGAAGGTGCTTGCTTCTAATCCCCAAGGCCTTCAATATGTCTGCTCTTCTTTCTTGAGCCCTCTTGACACCTTGGGTCTGGCTTCTACCCCCTTTTCAACTGGTGTAGCTCTCTGGAGGTGCTTGGCTCCCAAGTGTTACTCATTCACACCTCGTTCATTCAACTGGGCAATTGATTACAGAGTGGGGGGGAGAGAGTGGGGGAAAGATCTTATTCTACTCCTAGCAAATGACATTTTTACCTCTTTAACTATATACTCTGTATTAGAACCCTATGTAGAAAACTAAGTTACAAGGTTATATGGATTCAAGTTCTAATACAAAGTGACAAGGTCATATGGATTAATACAAAGTTACAAGGTTATATGGAGAGGCACAGTGTCAAGTCATATGAAGTACATAGGTTTATCTACAACAGAAACTGAACACCGATTTTTGTATTTTTAAAAATGTCATTAATCCCCCCCCCCCCCCCCCCCCGCCACCCTCCCCGAATCTCCTGGCTGGCGATACTTAACGTGTCTAGGATCATACGGAAAACTAAGTGAGTAGGCTGCCAATTGACCTAGCGTCACGCATGCCGAGAGTTGGCAAAACTGGGATTGAAATAAAGACTTGGTCTCCCAGCAGCACCGAGGAGCCCCAGCCATGGATTAGGGCCTCGTGGGAATAGTTGTCTCCTAATTGATCTAATCTTTGGCTTTTGAGTTTGATATTATTGGTGAGTCCTTCTAGGCGACTGTTACTCGGCGTGCATGCGTGCGCACGTAAGTATGAGTGCAAGTGTGTGCGTCCGCAAGTGTCCATTTGCGTGTGTGTGCACGTGCCTGCGTGCGGGCAGATTGAGCAGATGCGTGTGGGCATCTGAGCGAGGGCACGAGTGGGCGCCCAGGCGTGTTAATCTGTTAATTCGCGTTTGTGAGTGTGTACACGCATCCCTGCGTGTGAGCATTTGGCAGGGTGAGTGGCTGTTGCACGGGCGTGTGCGTCTGACGTGTGCCAGTCAGACGGTGCCCTGGCAGCAGTAGCTCCTGGAAAGCGACACCCCTCCCCTCCCATCTGGAGCATGCAACTGGGATGAGAGGGGCAGGGAAGAGTAGCACTGCTGCAGCGCGTTTCAGCACGAGGCCCTAACTGCCGCGCGGTAGCTGCTCCTTTTGTATCCGACATGGGGCAACAAGGAGCGGCCTCGCATCATGCCGGCGCCACGTGCGTTCAGTCCCACGGACCGGAAGTGACGTTTGCTCGGTCCACAGCCTGACAGCAACCGACTGGGAACCGTGACCGGAAGGTGCCCAGGTACGAGCGCTCAGCTGGTGCCAGGTCAGCGGGTGGTAGGCAGGAGACACGGGGCCAGGCGGGACGGGTTCAGACACGGGGTGCCCGGCTGGGACAGCGACTGGGGTTGGAGGTTTCCTGCGGCGGTGCAGCCAGCGTAGGCCACCAGCTCCCGTGGTACGTGGGGCAGAGGAAGGACAGCAGAGCGGAGGCTGGAACCGCTCCGACAAGGCACCACTCTGCTTATGGTTGCCAGGTGTCCGGTTTTGAACTGGACGGTCCAGGCTTTCAGCTTTTTCTTCGGGGAAACAAATTGAGAAAATATAAATGTCCGCGAAAGCGGCAAGGAGTTCTGTGCCACAGGGCTCCTCGCTGCTTTTGCAGATTCAGACTAACGCGGCTACTCCTCTGATAAATGTCTGGTATTTTCTAAATCAGATGGAATGCAGATTGTGATGTCATGTCAGGCGTGTCTGGTATTTTGGTGAAACCATCTGGCAACCCTAGCTCTGCTCCTTGCTTGGCCGGGGTGGCGCCCTGCCTCTGTGGCAGGCCCTGACGTCACAGGGAGCGTGTTCCCCAGGAAATCCGGGCAGTGCAGCGGCTTCCGGTCCGCGCCACCCGGCCCCAAGGGAGAGGCGGCGGGAGGCGGCAGCGAGGTCAGAGCGTGACGCTGCCCCGCCCGGATCTCAGCCCTTGGGCGCCCCAGTGTGCACCCCGCCCGGCCGGGCCGCTCCCCTGTAGCTCCGCCCCCAGCGCTGCGCCCGCTGCCTCGTGGCCCGGCTCGGTGCGAAGCTGCCACTGCCGGCTACGAACAGCAGCGCACTGCTAGTGACGTCATTGCCCTGGCGCGGTGCATGCAAATGATGGAACGCGGGGCACGTTCTATCGGCTCCCCGGCGAGTGACACGTGGGTTTGTGGGGCACACAGACGGGTCCCAGGCTCCGTCATTAATGGCAGGGGCGTGGCCTGGTCTGGGGGCGGGGCCACTGACCGGCAGGAACTCAGCTGGGACACAGAAGTGAGCGGCAGAAAACTCCTCGGGGTCTCCGGAAAATCCTCGCGCGGCCCCTCTGGGCTTGTGAACGGGACGCAGCAGAGGCAGCCGCCCCCCCTCCCCTCCCACCCGCCTCACGCTCCCCGCTGCACTTTCGAAGGCAACAGCAGCATCAGCCTGTCCCGCTGCCAGTCCCCGCACAAGCCGGCTGGGAAATTTGGTGTTGGGGGGAGCAGACTGCATGGGGGGGAGAGGAGTTTGGTGGTGGTGGGGGATCAGACTGCATGGGGCGGGGAGGAGTTTGGGGGGTAGGGGATCAGACTGCACGGGGGGAGTTTTGTGGGGGGTAGGAGATCAGACTGCACGGGGCGAGGAGTTTGGGGGGGATCAGACTACATGGAGGGAGGAGTTTTGTGGGGGGTAGGAGATCAGACTGCACGGGGCGAGGAGTTTGGGGGGGATCAGACTGCACGGGGGGAGTTTTGTGGGGGGTAGGAGATCAGACTGCACGGGGCGAGGAGTTTGGGGGGGATCAGACTACATGGAGGGAGGAGTTTTGTGGGGGGTAGGAGATCAGACTGCACGGGGCGAGGAGTTTGGGGGGGATCAGACTGCACGGGGGGAGGAGTTTGGGGGGATCAGACTGCACGGGGGGAGGAGGAGTTTGGGGGGGGAGCAGACTGTACGGGGCGGAGAGGAGTTTGGTGGTGAGGGGGAGCAGACTGCACGGGGCGGGGAGGAGTTGGGGGGAGCAGACTGCACGGGGCGGAGAGGAGTTTGGGGGGGAGCAGACTGCACGGGGCGGAGAGGAGTTTGGTGGGGATCAGACTTCACGGGGTGGGGAGGAGTTGGGGGGAACAGACTGCACGGGGTGGGGAGCAGTTTGGGGGGGATCAGACTGCACGGGGGGGAGGAGTTTGGAGGGGGATCAGACTGCACGGGGCGGAGAGGAGTTTGGTGGTGAGGGGGAGCAGACTGCACGGGGCGGGGAGGAGTTGGGGGGAGCAGACTGCACGGGGCGGGGAGGAGTTTGGGGGGGAGCAGACTGCACGGGGCGGAGAGCAGTTTGGTGGGGGGGAGCGGACTGCACGGGGGGGATCGGACTGCACGGGGCGGAGAGGAGGTTGGGGGGGATCGGACTGCACGCGGCGGAGAGAAATTTTGGGGGTGATCAGTCTGCAGGGGGCGGGGAGGAGTTTGGGGAGGGGAGCAGACTGCATGGGGCGGGGAGGAGTTTGGAGGGAGCAGACTGCACGGGGCAGGGACGAGTTTGGTGGTGAGGGGGAGAAGACTGCACTGGGGGAGAGGAGTTGGGGGGGAGCAGACTGCACGGGGCGGAGAGGAATTTGGGGGGGTTCAGACTGCACGGGGCGGAGAGGAATTTGGGGGGGTTCACACTGCAGTGGGCGGGGAGGAGTTTGGTGGGGGGGAGCAGACTGCATGGGGCGGGGAGGAGTTTGGTGGGGGGGAGCAGACTGCACGGGGCGGGGAGGAGTTTGGGGGGGAGGGGTTGCCGCGGAGTCTCCTCTCCCGAGTGGGGGCGGGGCATCAGCTAAGGACGCTGCCGTCTCTGAGGCAGGAGCCCCGCCCAACAATGGGGAGGGGCGGGATGAGGGGGAGTAGGGAAAGTAGCCGCAGTGGCTTGTGGGAAACTGAGTGCCCCTGTCCGCAGCTCCCATCGGCCATTGCAGGGCCAGGGCAGGCCCGGCGCTGTTCGGTTGGGCGGGTGCAGCGGAAGTGACATCACAACGGGGCATTGACCAGGGAGCGACGCGGTTGGTCCCGCGCTCCTGTCACTCCAAGTGTTAGCGACGCATCCTGGGACTTGTAGTTCTCAGAGTGCGGCCTCCCGGGGCACGTCGCAGCGCGCCCCGCCCCTATCATAGCCCCACCCCCCGGCATAGCCCCGCCCAGCGTGTTCTTAGTTCGGAATGGGGCATTTCTACCCTAAGAACAATCTTTTTTATTTGGAAATAACGGCCCTTAGCAGAGCAACAGTGCCGCTCGGTAGTCACCGGCGGTAATGCACGTGTAATTCCGTAGCGCCTCCACAGTGCCGCTCGGTGGTCATTCCGGGTAATGCACGTGTAATTCCGTAGCGCCTCCACAGTGCCGCTTGGTGGTCATTGCAGGTAATGCACGTGTAATTCCGTAGCGCCTCCACAGTGCCGCTCGGTGGTCATTGCAGGTAATGCACGTGTAATTCCGTAGCGCCTCCACAGTGCCGCTCGGTGGTCATTGCAGGTAATGCACGTGTAATTCCGTAGCGCCTCCACAGTGCCGCTCGGTGGTCATTGCAGGTAATGCACGTGTAATTCCGTAGCGCCTCCACAGTGCCGCTTGGTGGTCATTGCCGGTAATGCACGTGTATTTCCGTAGCGCCCCCACAGTGCCGCTCGGTGGTCATTGCGGGTAATGCACGTGTAATTCCATCGCCCCCAGCTGCTGTCCCTGCTCCGCACGCCACGTGGCCCCAGTCTTGCCCTTTGACAGCAGACAAAGTAAGAAGCTCGTTATTTCCAGGCTCCGCGGAGCCCTCTCCCCTCCTGCCCCCGGCCCCCTCATCCCGCACTGCAGGCTCCGCACAGCCCTCTCCCCTCCTGCCCCCGGCCCCCTCATCCCGCACTGCAGGCTCCGCGCAGCCCTCTCCCCTCCTGCCCATGGCCCCCTCATCCCGCACTGCAGGCTCCGCACAGCCCTCTCCCCTCCTGCCCCCGGCCCCCTCATCCCGCACTGCAGGCTCTGCGGGGGAGGAGTTTGGGGGGGATCAGACTGCACGGGGGGGAGAGGAGTTTGGGGGGGATCAGACTGCACGTGGGGAGGATCAGACTGCACGGGGCGGGGAGGAGTTTGGGGGGGGATCAGACTGCACGGGGGGGAGGATCAGACTCCACGGGGCGGCGAGGAGTTTGGGGAGGGGTTCAGACTGCACGGGGCGGAGAGGAGTTTGGGGAGGGGATCAGACTACACGGGGCGGAGAGGAGTTTGGGGGGCATCGGACTGCACGGGGCGGGGAGGAGTTTGGGGGGATCAGACTGCACGGGGGGGAGAGGAGTTTGGGGGGATCAGACTGCACGGAGCGGGGAGGAGTTTGGGGGGATCAGACTGCACGGGGGGGAGGATCAGACTGCACGGAGCGGGGAGGAGTTTGGGGGGAGGATCAGACTGCACGGGGCAGGGAGGAGCTTTGGGGGGGATCAGACTGCACGGGGCGGACAGGAGTTTGGGGGGGGGATCAGACTGCACGGGGCGGAGGGGAGTGTGGGGGGGATCAGACTGCACGGAGCGGGGAGGAGTTTGGGGGGGGATCAGACTGCACGGGGGGGAGGATCAGACTGCACGGGGCGGGGAGGAGTTTGGGGAGGGGTTCAGACTGCACGGGGCGGAGCGCAGTTTGGGGGGGATCAGACTGCACGGGGCGGGGAGGAGTTTTGGGGGAGATCAGACTGCACGGGGCGGGGAGGAGTTTGGGGGGATCGGACTGCACAGGGCGGGGAAGAGTTTGGGGGGGATCGGACTGCACGGGGCGGGGAGGAGTTTGGGGGGGATCAGACTGCACGGGGCGGGGAGGAGTTTGGGGGGGATCAGACTGCACGGGGGGGAGGATCAGACTGCACGGGGGGAGGAGTTTGGGGGGGATCGGACTGCACGGGGCGGGGAGGAGTTTGGGGGGATCATACTGCACGGGGGGAGAGGAATTTGGGGGGATCGCACTGCACGGGGCGGGGAAGAGTTTGGGGGGATCGGACTGCACGGGGCGGGGAGGAGTTTGGGGGGGATCAGACTGCACGGGGGGGAGGATCAGACTGCACGGGGCGGGGGGAAGTTTGGGGGGATCAGACTGCACGGGGGGGAGTAGTTTGAGGGGGGATCAGACTGCACGGGGCGGGGAGGAGTTTGGGGGGATCAGACTGCACGGGGCGGGGAGGAGTTTGGGGGGGAAGGGTTGCCGCGGAGTCTCCTCTCCCGAGTGGGGGCGGGGCATCAGCTGCGGACGCTGCCGTCTCTGAGGCAGGAGCCCCGCCCAGCAATGGGGAGGGGCCGGATGAGGGGGAGTAGGGAAAGTAGCCGCAGTGGCTTGTGGGAAACTGAGTGCCCCTGTCCGCAGCTCCCATCGGCCATTGCAGGGCCAGGGCAGGCCCGGCGCTGTTCGGTTGGGCGGGTGCAGCGGAAGTGACATCACAACGGGGCATTGACCAGGGAGCGACGCGGTTGGTCCCGCGCTCCTGTCACTCCAAGTGTTAGCGACGCATCCTGGGACTTGTAGTTCTCAGAGTGCGGCCTCCCGGTCGCAGCGCGCCCCGCCCCTATCATAGCCCCGCCCCCCGGCATAGCCCCGCCCAGCGTGTTCTTAGTTCGGAATGGGGCATTTCTACCCTAAGAACAATCTTTTTTATTCGGAAATAACGGCCCTTAGCAGAGCAACAGTGCCGCTCGGTAGTCACCGGCGGTAATGCACGTGTAATTCCGTAGCGCCCCCACAGTGCCGCTCGGTGGTCATTGCGGGTAATGCACGTGTAATTCCATCGCCCCCAGCTGCTGTCCCTGCTCCGCACGCCACGTGGCCCCAGTCTTGCCCTTTGACAGCAGGCAAAGTAAGAAGCTCGTTATTTCCAGGCTCCGCGCAGCCCTCTCCCCTCCTGCCCGCGGCCCCCTCATCCCACACACCAGGCTCCGCGCAGCCCTCTCCCCTCCTGCCCCCGGCCCCCTCATCCCACACACCAGGCTCCGCGCCAGGATCCCACACACAAACTTCTCCTCCTTAGACTTTTAGTTGTGGGGAACAAATTCTGGGGAGTCACTTCCACTTGGGGAATCATGTTTCATACTTGACTATGTTATCCCTACACTAAGGCTGGCCGAGAGACTGTCCCGGACTGATCGTAACAGACTGTTCTGTCCGCGAATGGGCTGAGAGTAAAGGGCGTGTTCGGAATCTGTGGCGCCCAATCTGAGGCTGTCCGAGGTGACTCTTAACGGACTGCTCCGTGCGCCAATGGGCGGTGACTAAAGGCGTGTTCTGGGGCTGCTGGCGGCCAATAGGTTGTCCGGGGTGGATTATAACAGACTCTTCTGTCCGCGAATGGGCTGTGACTAAGGGGCGTGTTCTGAATCAGAGGCACCCAATAGGCTGACCCGGCTGCATCTTAACGGACAGCTCTGTCTGCGAATGCGGTGTGACTAGGGGGAATGACCTGCCACTGCTCTCGACCAATAGGCTGTCCGGGGTGGATCTTAATGGGCTGCTCTGTCCTCGAATTGTCTGTGACTTAGGGGTGGTTCCTGGCTGTGTGCCAGCCAATGGGCTTTCGGAAGACAGCCTTGGCGGAGGATAGTGTCGCCCAATGGGCTGTCAGCAAAGGGGATCCTGCCTCTGGTTCGGCCAATGGGCTGTCGCAGGGGGGCGTTGTCTGACTGGGCGGCCGGCGCCGCCATGACAGGAAGGTCCGAGGAGCGCGCGGGGGCGCGAGCGAATCCTGGGTCCGAGTGCGAAGCTGCCCCGCCCCCAGCCCGCCCCTTGTTGGTGTCTGGCCCGGGGGAGGAGGGGGCGCGAGGGAAGGTGGAGGAGCGGGCTGGGGGTGGGGTGTCTGGACAGGGGGAGAAGGGGGCGCGAGGGAAGGTGGGGGAGCGGGCTGGGGGTGGGGTGTCTGGACAGGGGTGAGGTGTAGGAGCAGGCTGGGTGTGAGGGGCCGGGGGGGGGGGGTGCTCGGCACTGGGGGGGGCAGGAGGGGGTGAGGGGCCGGGGGGGTGCTCGGCACTGGGGGGGCAGGAGGGGGTGAGGGGCCGGGGGGGTGCTCGGCACTGGGGGGGCAGGAGGGGGTGAGGGGCCGGGGGGGTGCTCGGCACTGGGGGGGCAGGAGGGAGGGGGAGGGGCCGGGGGGGGCCTTGGCACTGGGGGGGGCAGGAGGGGACAGGGCGCGGGAGAGCGCAGGCGCGGGCGGCGCTGGCTGGGCGGGAAACTCCCGGGACGCTCGCGCCCACGAGGCGGGCGGGAAAACGCTGCGGGGGGCGCTGAGGGGCGGAGCGGGAGCTGGCAGTGACGTGGAGCCCCCCCCCCCCGCCTGCTTCTCTCCGGGCCCCAGGCTGGACATCGGCGGGGCGGCCCCTGGCGGAGGTGGGGGGGCGATTTCTGCCCCCCCCCCCCGGCGCTGCTGCCTCCCCGGGGAGCAGCGCCCCTGTGACCCCCCCCCAGGTGGTGCCGGGCGCGGGAGCTGACCCGGGCTCCAGTCACGTGGGTGTCTCGGGGAGGGGGGGCTGCGGGCCACCGGGGCCCGGGAGTGTCACGTGCCCCTTCCCCCCGCCGGGGAGCCGCGCGCCCTCGAGGGGTGGTTCCCGCGGGCGGGGCACGCACAGAACGTGTCCCGCACGCGGGGGGGCGGGGCGGCCTGAGCCCTGCTCCCCGCGCTGCTCGCTGTCTGGGGGCGGGGCCGGGTGCCCGCTGAATCCCCCCTGTGCCCGGGGGGGGCAGTTCGGCGGGGGGCGCTGTGGGGGGGGATGCTCTGGCCCTGGCTGCCCGCAGTGCCGCCCAGTGCCCGGCTGTGCCTCCTGCAGAGGCCGAGGGCGTCCTGGGTGGGGGCGTGTGGGGAGAGGGGGGGAGTGGCTGAGAATTGGGGGGCAAACAGGTGACAGACAAACCAACCGACAGAAAAGCCTCCCTGCCTGGCCCCCAGCTGAGCGGAGAAACGTCCCCCTGGCGCCAGAGCACTGCAGGGCCCAGCCTAGTCGCTTTGTGCGCTCCAGCCCCACGGCGTGGGGAGGGGGCGACGGTGGAGGAGCCCCAAGCACCCAGGCCTTAGGTTCCCCACCCGCCTTCTAAGCACTGAGCATTTTAGGCCTGGCTGGACTAGAGAAGGGGGCACCAGGGGAGTTGCCGCTGAAGGCGCGCGGCCGCGCACAAACACCCCTCTGCCGCCCACCTCCCTTGCGGAGCCTTGCAGCGGCACTCGCCTTCCTGCTGGCCGGGGAATGGCGCGGTTGTTTTCCTGATCTGGTGGAGGGCGGCTGCCCCGTTGTGTCCCTGCTGGGGCAGCCTCGCCCCACCTCCAGCTGCGATTGGGGCTTCTGTTTGTTTTTGTTCATACAGTTTGCTGCAGTTTTCCATCCCCGAGGACCTGCGTGAAGCTGGTCCGACCAGAGATACGGGGATCGATTTTTAAGAGTAAGAGGTTTTGTTTTTAAAGCAGGGGTGAGGAACCTAATACCCCAGCTCACGTGAGTGTGGCCCTCGAGACTCAAGGTTCCCACACTAACGCTCTAGCTCCCCTCCAGATTGGTGATAGAAATGTAGCCGTGTTAGCCTGGGGTAGTTGAAGCAAAATGCAGGACAATGTAGCACTTTAAAGACTAACAAGATGGTTTATTAGATGATGAGCTTTCGTGGGCCAGACCCACTTCCTCAGATCAAATAGTGGAAGAAAGTAGTCACAACCGTATATACCAAAGGATACAATTAAAAAAAAGAACAAATATGAAAAGGACAAATCACATTGCAGAACAGGAGGGGGATGCGGTGGGGGGGAGGGGGAAGGAAGGTAAGTGTCTGTGAATTGATGATATTAGAGGTAGGGAGAGTGGGATGTTTGTGAGTTAATGGTATTAGAGGTGATAATTGGGGAAACTATCTTGGTAATGGGTGAGATAACAAACATTTGAACTAAGTCCTTGTTGGAAAGTGTCGAATTTTAACATGAATGACAGTTCAGAGGATTCCCTTTCAAGTGCAGATGTAAAAGGTCTTTGTAGCAGAATGCAGGTGGTCAAGTCATTGAGAGAGTGTCCTTTCTGGTTAAAATGGCAAGAAACTGTTTTCTCTTTGTGATCTTGTCTGATATCTGTTTTGTGGGCATTAATCCTTTGGCGAAGTGTCTGAGATGTTTGTCCAATGTACATAGCAGACGGACACTTTCGGCACACGATAGCATAGATTATATTTCTGGATGCGCAGGAATATGTGTTCTTGATCTTATAACTCACTTGGTTGGGTCCAATAATGGTATCAGCAGAATGAATATGTGGACAAAGCTGGCAACGGGGTTTGTTGCAAGGGAAGGTACCAGGGTTGGTATTAGTGTGGTATGTCCTGTGGTGGTTGGTAAGAATGATCTTGAGGTTAGGTGGTTGTCTATAGGAGACTATGGGTCTGTCTCCCAGAGCCTCTTTGAGTATGGTATCCTGTTCCAATATAGGCTGTAGTTTATTGATAATGTGTTGGACAGGTTTAAGTTGGGGGTTGTAGGTGATGACAAGTGGTGTTCTATTGTTGGTTTTCTTGGGTCTGTCTTGAAGTAGATGGTTTCTAGGTATTCGTCTGGCTCTTTCAATTTGCTTTTTTATTTCTCTGGGTGGCCAGATTGGAGCAGACAAATTCTGCTAGCCTGCCCCGCCCCGCCCCCCGCCTACCCCTCCTCACAAGGGAAGCCTTGTGTGCGAGGGGAATGTGGGAAGCCTCTTCCTCCTTCTCAGTTGGGGCATGTGTTAATGCGGATGGTGGGGTTTGGGATTTTTTTTTCTTCACACTTGTGTGTAGGGTTGCCAGGTGTCTAGCACTGAGCCAGACAGCCCGGTAGTTGCACTTTTTGTCCGGTAAATAAATTTAGAAAATACCGGACATACAAAATGTCCAGTATTTTCTGCTTTTCCTCTGTGCCCAGCAGAAATAAGCCGGGGCGGGGAGATTGGCTGACTAATTAAAGGGGTCACAACTGGATTTTGCTCAACAAAAATGTTCCTGGTGGGGTTTTTTTGTTTGGTTGGCTTCTTTCCCTCAACAAAAATTTTCCTGGCGCCTTTTTTTTTTTTTTTTTTTGCTGAAACCATCTGGCAACCCTACTAGTGTGTGCCTTCCGCCCCCCCAATAAGGTTCCCCACCCCGTCTGAAAGCGAGAGTTGGGAGAACAGGTTACCTTGCGTTCCTGTGTCCTTATAAGGAAGTTGAAGGCTACTATAAAATCCCCCCTCATGGTCTCCTCTTCAGACTAAAGAAACCTAAATCCCTCAGCCTCTTCATAGAGCAATTGCTCCAGCCCCCTAATCGTTTTGGTTGTCCTCTGCTGGACCCTCTCCAATGTGTCCACATCCCTTCTGTAGTGGGGGGCCCAGAACTGGACACAGTACTCCAGATGTGGCCCCACCAAAGCCGAATAAAGGGGAATAATGACATCTCTGGATCTACTGGCAATGCTCCTCTTAATGCAACCTAATATGCCATTAGCCTTCTTGGCTACAAGGGCACACTGTTGACTCATCTCCAGCTTCTCATCCACTGTAACCCCCAGGTCCTGTCTGCAGAACTACTACTTAACTGGTTGGTCCCCAGCTTGTAACTATGCTTGGGATTCTTCCATCCCAAGTGCAGGACTGTACACTTGTCCTTGTTGAACCTCATCAGATTTCTTGTGGCCCAATCCTCCAATTTGTCTAAGTCATTCTGGACCCTATCTCCGCCCTTAGGCATCTTTTAGCCTTTTTGTTCTATTATTGTTTTTCTATTTGGTACTAGAAAATCAAACTTTCCTCCTGCTTGGGCCTCAAGTTTCACTCCAGCAGCCCTTCCACGAGTAGAATCGTCTGCAAAATAAAATGTCAGGGCTACCGTCATTAAGGTGCTTGTCCCTGTAAGGACATGTGACTGAACTGCTTGTTCAGAAGGTTTCTGGTGAATTGGTTTATGCACAGGTATGCCTCCCGTTCTTCTTTAACCACCGCAGTCTCTTGTTTTTGTCCGGAAGCAAATTCTCTGCCAAGCCACCTTTTTTCCCTTTCATGTAATTGTCTGCTCTTTCGTTCGGTGTGGTAGACTTGTTCTAGTGTGGCATTAGACAACCGAGCCACAGAAAAGTCTGCCTTGGTACCACTGAGTACCGGCCCAGACCAAAGTAGCTTTCAGACACCTTAAGAGAGTCTTGATTTGCAATTCTCCCCTTTCTTCTCCTTGGATTTTCAACTAGGAAAGTGTGCTAATCATCTGCTTTTGCGGAAAAACTTGCCAGCTGTCTACACTGGCCGCTTGAATTTCCGCAAAAGCACTGACGATCTCATGTAAGATTGTCAGTGCTTCTGCGGGAATACTATGCTGCTCCCGTTCGGGCAAAAGTCTTTTTCCGAAAGACTTCTGCGCAAAAGGGCCAGTGTAGACAGCAGATAGTTCTTTTCCGCAAAAAAGCCCCGATGGCGAAAATGGCGATTGGGGCTTTTTTGCAGAAAAGCGCGTCTAGATTGGCCACGGACGCTTTTCCGTAAAAAGTTTACATACCCAGTATCTTGTGAAGAACTTGTCACCTCAGCACAGGGTCCCGGGGCGGGCTTTACCGTAAGGGACCCGGAGAGATCATCTAGGCCAGCTGGAGGGGGCAGGGCAGGGGAGGGGAGGGGAGAGGAGAGGAGAGGAGAGGAGAGGAGAGGAGGTTGGCCACTGAAAATGTTGCAGTATTAATTTTCCTTTTATTTGACTTCATATCAAACAAATATTTACAGTTTAAATGACCTTGTTAATTCTCCCTTGTGTTAGTACTCTTTCTTCCAGAACGTTTTAAAAACACAGACGAGACATGTCTTCGCCTGGGTGGCAGGCATCCGAAGAAGGGCACGTGACCTCGATCTTGGAGCACGAGACAAAACTCACTCCGCTCCTGGAGGGGAAATGTTAGAGGCAACACTGGGCTCCAGTGAGCAGCAGCCAGGTGACGCACGTGTCTGTCCTTTCCACACATCTAGGGTGGCCTAGCTCCTAACCGTTCTCTGTCTCTTTTTCGGTCCCTGTAGACTTGGAGGAGATGAGAGGCTGGCCATGTGGTGGCAGAGACCGAAAGGAGCCACCCTCCCGAGACCCTGCCGGCAGATGGAAACCAGACAGCGATCTATGGAAGAAGAGCAAATAGCAATTGGCTCAAGGTAAGTATCGAGGGAGGGCCGCACAGACGTTTGCGAGCGTGGTACGGGTCCCTGAGAAAAGGCCCTCTGGCTCGTGGTGGAAGAACTTGAAAATACGAAGTACAAAAGTCACAGTGTTGTACTTAAAAGAAGTACTCGGGATCTTTTTCAGAGGGATAAGGCAACACGCCACATTTATTGATCACACACACACACATTAATTTATATATATATATATATATATATATATATATATATATATATATATATATATATATATATATATATATATTTTTATTTATTTACCACATGCATATGATAAGTATTGATTATTCTGTGTCACTCACGCACTCACTCTCTCACACACACACACACACACGTGCACAAGCACACTCCGTCTTGCTGTTGTTACCAACTTGTTGCTCCCCTTAACTTCACTGGCCAGGTGAGTTAGATGGGGGAGGGGTGGAGCCGGGCTTCTGCTGATCCGGATCGATGCTCCGATGGTGACAAGATGAGACCCGGAGTCCTCTGCAAGACAACTCACTTTTATAGCAGCTTCCCTCTTATGCAAATATATCCCAGATTCAAAATCTGGGTCTGTGTCCTTTGGTCCCTTTGTGGGTGCTGTCTGTTAAGAGAGGGTGTTTTCCAAAGAAGGTGCTTGCTTCTAATCCCCAAGGCCTTCAATATGTCTGCTCTTCTTTCTTGAGCCCTCTTGACACCTTGGGTCTGGCTTCTACCCCCTTTTCAACTGGTGTAGCTCTCTGGAGGTGCTTGGCTCCCAAGTGTTACTCATTCACACCTCGTTCATTCAACTGGGCAATTGATTACAGAGTGGGGGGGAGAGAGTGGGGGAAAGATCTTATTCTACTCCTAGCAAATGACATTTTTACCTCTTTAACTATATACTCTGTATTAGAACCCTATGTAGAAAACTAAGTTACAAGGTTATATGGATTCAAGTTCTAATACAAAGTGACAAGGTCATATGGATTAATACAAAGTTACAAGGTTATATGGAGAGGCACAGTGTCAAGTCATATGAAGTACATAGGTTTATCTACAACAGAAACTGAACACCGATTTTTGTATTTTTAAAAATGTCATTAATCCCCCCCCCCCCCCCCCGCCACCCTCCCCGAATCTCCTGGCTGGCGATACTTAACGTGTCTAGGATCATACGGAAAACTAAGTGAGTAGGCTGCCAATTGACCTAGCGTCACGCATGCCGAGAGTTGGCAAAACTGGGATTGAAATAAAGACTTGGTCTCCCAGCAGCACCGAGGAGCCCCAGCCATGGATTAGGGCCTCGTGGGAATAGTTGTCTCCTAATTGATCTAATCTTTGGCTTTTGAGTTTGATATTATTGGTGAGTCCTTCTAGGCGACTGTTACTCGGCGTGCATGCGTGCGCACGTAAGTATGAGTGCAAGTGTGTGCGTCCGCAAGTGTCCATTTGCGTGTGTGTGCACGTGCCTGCGTGCGGGCAGATTGAGCAGATGCGTGTGTGGGCATCTGAGCGAGGGCACGAGTGGGCGCCCAGGCGTGTTAATCTGTTAATTCGCGTTTGTGAGTGTGTACACGCATCCCTGCGTGTGAGCATTTGGCAGGGTGAGTGGCTGTTGCACGGGCGTGTGCGTCTGACGTGTGCCAGTCAGACGGTGCCCTGGCAGCAGTAGCTCCTGGAAAGCGACACCCCTCCCCTCCCATCTGGAGCATGCAACTGGGATGAGAGGGGCAGGGAAGAGTAGCACTGCTGCAGCGCGTTTCAGCACGAGGCCCTAACTGCCGCGCGGTAGCTGCTCCTTTTGTATCCGACGTGGGGCAACAAGGAGCGGCCTCGCATCATGCCGGCGCCACGTGCGTTCAGTCCCACGGACCGGAAGTGACGTTTGCTCGGTCCACAGCCTGACAGCAACCGACTGGGAACCGTGACCGGAAGGTGCCCAGGTACGAGCGCTCAGCTGGTGCCAGGTCAGCGGGTGGTAGGCAGGAGACACGGGGCCAGGCGGGACGGGTTCAGACACGGGGTGCCCGGCTGGGACAGCGACTGGGGTTGGAGGTTTCCTGCGGCGGTGCAGCCAGCGTAGGCCACCAGCTCCCGTGGTACGTGGGGCAGAGGAAGGACAGCAGAGCGGAGGCTGGAACCGCTCCGACAAGGCACCACTCTGCTTATGGTTGCCAGGTGTCCGGTTTTGAACTGGACGGTCCAGGTTTTCAGCTTTTTCTTCGGGGAAACAAATTGAGAAAATATAAATGTCCGCGAAAGCGGCAAGGAGTTCTGTGCCACAGGGCTCCTCGCTGCTTTTGCAGATTCAGACTAACGCGGCTACTCCTCTGATAAATGTCTGGTATTTTCTAAATCAGATGGAATGCAGATTGTGATGTCATGTCAGGCGTGTCTGGTATTTTGGTGAAACCATCTGGCAACCCTAGCTCTGCTCCTTGCTTGGCCGGGGTGGCGCCCTGCCTCTGTGGCAGGCCCTGACGTCACAGGGAGCGTGTTCCCCAGGAAATCCGGGCAGTGCAGCGGCTTCCGGTCCGCGCCACCCGGCCCCAAGGGAGAGGCGGCGGGAGGCGGCAGCGAGGTCAGAGCGTGACGCTGCCCCGCCCGGATCTCAGCCCTTGGGCGCCCCAGTGTGCACCCCGCCCGGCCGGGCCGCTCCCCTGTAGCTCCGCCCCCAGCGCTGCGCCCGCTGCCTCGTGGCCCGGCTCGGTGCGAAGCTGCCACTGCCGGCTACGAACAGCAGCGCACTGCTAGTGACGTCATTGCCCTGGCGCGGTGCATGCAAATGATGGAACGCGGGGCACGTTCTATCGGCTCCCCGGCGAGTGACACGTGGGTTTGTGGGGCACACAGACGGGTCCCAGGCTCCGTCATTAATGGCAGGGGCGTGGCCTGGTCTGGGGGCGGGGCCACTGACCAGCAGGAACTCAGCTGGGACACAGAAGTGAGCGGCAGAAAACTCCTCGGGGTCTCCGGAAAATCCTCGCGCGGCCCCTCTGGGCTTGTGAACGGGACGCAGCAGAGGCAGCCGCCCCCCCTCCCCTCCCACCCGCCTCACGCTCCCCGCTGCACTTTCGAAGGCAACAGCAGCATCAGCCTGTCCCGCTGCCAGTCCCCGCACAAGCCGGCTGGGAAATTTGGTGTTGGGGGGAGCAGACTGCATGGGGGGGAGAGGAGTTTGGTGGTGGTGGGGGATCAGACTGCATGGGGCGGGGAGGAGTTTGGGGGGTAGGGGATCAGACTGCACGGGGGGGAGGAGTTTGGGGGGGATCAGACTGCACGGGGGGAGTTTTGTGGGGGGTAGGAGATCAGACTGCACGGGGCGAGGAGTTTGGGGGGGATCAGACTGCACGGAGGGAGGAGTTTTGTGGGGGGTAGGAGATCAGACTGCACGGGGCGAGGAGTTTGGGGGGGATCAGACTGCACGGGGGGAGGAGTTTGGGGGGATCAGACTGCACGGGGGGAGGAGGAGTTTGGGGGGGGAGCAGACTGTACGGGGCGGAGAGGAGTTTGGTGGTGAGGGGGAGCAGACTGCACGGGGCGGGGAGGAGTTGGGGGGAGCAGACTGCACGGGGCGGAGAGGAGTTTGGGGGGGAGCAGACTGCACGGGGGGGAGAGGAGTTTGGTGGGGGGGATCAGACTGCACGGGGCGGAGAGGAGTTTGGTGGGGATCAGACTGCACGGGGTGGGGAGGAGTTGGGGGGAACAGACTGCACGGGGTGGGGAGGAGTTTGGGGGGGATCAGACTGCACGGGGGGGAGGATCAGACTGCACGGGGCGGGGAGCAGTTTGGGGGGGATCAGACTGCACGGGGGGGAGGAGTTTGGAGGGGGATCAGACTGCACGGGGCGGAGAGGAGTTTGGGGGGATCAGACTGCACGGGGCGGGGAGGAGTTTGGGGGGGAGGGGTTGCCGCGGAGTCTCCTCTCCCGAGTGGGGGCGGGGCATCAGCTAAGGACGCTGCCGTCTCTGAGGCAGGAGCCCCGCCCAGCAATGGGGAGGGGCCGGATGAGGGGGAGTAGGGAAAGTAGCCGCAGTGGCTTGTGGGAAACTGAGTGCCCCTGTCCGCAGCTCCCATCGGCCATTGCAGGGCCAGGGCAGGCCCGGCGCTGTTCGGTTGGGCGGGTGCAGCGGAAGTGACATCACAACGGGGCATTGACCAGGGAGCGACGCGGTTGGTCCCGCGCTCCTGTCACTCCAAGTGTTAGCGACGCATCCTGGGACTTGTAGTTCTCAGAGTGCGGCCTCCCGGTCGCAGCGCGCCCCGCCCCCCGGCATAGCCCCGCCCAGCGTGTTCTTAGTTCGGAATGGGGCATTTCTACCCTAAGAACAATCTTTTTTATTCGGAAATAACGGCCCTTAGCAGAGCAACAGTGCCGCTCGGTAGTCACCGGCGGTAATGCACGTGTAATTCCGTAGCGCCCCCACAGTGCCGCTCGGTGGTCATTGCGGGTAATGCACGTGTAATTCCATCGCCCCCAGCTGCTGTCCCTGCTCCGCACGCCACGTGGCCCCAGTCTTGCCCTTTGACAGCAGGCAAAGTAAGAAGCTCGTTATTTCCAGGCTCCGCGCAGCCCTCTCCCCTCCTGCCCGCGGCCCCCTCATCCCACACACCAGGCTCCGCGCAGCCCTCTCCCCTCCTGCCCCCGGCCCCCTCATCCCACACACCAGGCTCCGCGCCAGGATCCCACACACAAACTTCTCCTCCTTAGACTTTTAGTTGTGGGGAACAAATTCTGGGGAGTCACTTCCACTTGGGGAATCATGTTTCATACTTGACTATGTTATCCCTACACTAAGGCTGGCCGAGAGACTGTCCCGGACTGATCGTAACAGACTGTTCTGTCCGCGAATGGGCTGAGAGTAAAGGGCGTGTTCGGAATCTGTGGCGCCCAATCTGAGGCTGTCCGAGGTGACTCTTAACGGACTGCTCCGTGCGCCAATGGGCGGTGACTAAAGGCGTGTTCTGGGGCTGCTGGCGGCCAATAGGTTGTCCGGGGTGGATTATAACAGACTCTTCTGTCCGCGAATGGGCTGTGACTAAGGGGCGTGTTCTGAATCAGAGGCACCCAATAGGCTGACCCGGCTGCATCTTAACGGACAGCTCTGTCTGCGAATGCGGTGTGACTAGGGGGAATGACCTGCCACTGCTCTCGACCAATAGGCTGTCCGGGGTGGATCTTAATGGGCTGCTCTGTCCTCGAATTGTCTGTGACTTAGGGGTGGTTCCTGGCTGTGTGCCAGCCAATGGGCTTTCGGAAGACAGCCTTGGCGGAGGATAGTGTCGCCCAATGGGCTGTCAGCAAAGGGGATCCTGCCTCTGGTTCGGCCAATGGGCTGTCGCAGGGGGGCGTTGTCTGACTGGGCGGCCGGCGCCGCCATGACAGGAAGGTCCGAGGAGCGCGCGGGGGCGCGAGCGAATCCTGGGTCCGAGTGCGAAGCTGCCCCGCCCCCAGCCCGCCCCTTGTTGGTGTCTGGCCCGGGGGAGGAGGGGGCGCGAGGGAAGGTGGAGGAGCGGGCTGGGGGTGGGGTGTCTGGACAGGGGGAGAAGGGGGCGCGAGGGAAGGTGGGGGAGCGGGCTGGGGGTGGGGTGTCTGGACAGGGGTGAGGTGTAGGAGCAGGCTGGGTGTGAGGGGCCGGGGGGGGGGGGGGTGCTCGGCACTGGGGGGGGCAGGAGGGGGTGAGGGGCCGGGGGGGTGCTCGGCACTGGGGGGGCAGGAGGGGGTGAGGGGCCGGGGGGGTGCTCGGCACTGGGGGGGCAGGAGGGGGTGAGGGGCCGGGGGGGTGCTCGGCACTGGGGGGGCAGGAGGGAGGGGGAGGGGCCGGGGGGGGCCTTGGCACTGGGGGGGGCAGGAGGGGACAGGGCGCGGGAGAGCGCAGGCGCGGGCGGCGCTGGCTGGGCGGGAAACTCCCGGGACGCTCGCGCCCACGAGGCGGGCGGGAAAACGCTGCGGGGGGCGCTGAGGGGCGGAGCCTGGGGGGCGGGGCGGGAGCTGGCAGTGACGTGGAGCCCCCCCCCCCCGCCTGCTTCTCTCCGGGCCCCAGGCTGGACATCGGCGGGGCGGCCCCTGGCGGAGGTGGGGGGGCGATTTCTGCCCCCCCCCCCGGCGCTGCTGCCTCCCCGGGGAGCAGCGCCCCTGTGACCCCCCCCCAGGTGGTGCCGGGCGCGGGAGCTGACCCGGGCTCCAGTCACGTGGGTGTCTCGGGGAGGGGGGGCTGCGGGCCACCGGGGCCCGGGAGTGTCACGTGCCCCTTCCCCCCGCCGGGGAGCCGCGCGCCCTCGAGGGGTGGTTCCCGCGGGCGGGGCACGCACAGAACGTGTCCCGCACGCGGGGGGGCGGGGCGGCCTGAGCCCTGCTCCCCGCGCTGCTCGCTGTCTGGGGGCGGGGCCGGGTGCCCGCTGAATCCCCCCTGTGCCCGGGGGGGGGGGCAGTTCGGCGGGGGGCGCTGTGGGGGGGGATGCTCTGGCCCTGGCTGCCCGCAGTGCCGCCCAGTGCCCGGCTGTGCCTCCTGCAGAGGCCGAGGGCGTCCTGGGTGGGGGCGTGTGGGGAGAGGGGGGGAGTGGCTGAGAATTGGGGGGCAAACAGGTGACAGACAAACCAACCGACAGAAAAGCCTCCCTGCCTGGCCCCCAGCTGAGCGGAGAAACGTCCCCCTGGCGCCAGAGCACTGCAGGGCCCAGCCTAGTCGCTTTGTGCCTCCAGCCCCACGGCGTGGGGAGGGGGCGACGGTGGAGGAGCCCCAAGCACCCAGGCCTTAGGTTCCCCACCCGCCTTCTAAGCACTGAGCATTTTAGGCCTGGCTGGACTAGAGAAGGGGGCACCAGGGGAGTTGCCGCTGAAGGCGCGCGGCCACGCACAAACACCCCTCTGCCGCCCACCTCCCTTGCGGAGCCTTGCAGCGGCACTCGCCTTCCTGCTGGCCGGGGAATGGCGCGGTTGTTTTCCTGATCTGGTGGAGGGCGGCTGCCCCGTTGTGTCCCTGCTGGGGCAGCCTCGCCCCACCTCCAGCTGCGATTGGGGCTTCTGTTTGTTTCTGTTCATACAGTTTGCTGCAGTTTTCCATCCCCGAGGACCTGCGTGAAGCTGGTCCGACCAGAGATACGGGGATCGATTTTTAAGAGTAAGAGGTTTTGTTTTTAAAGCAGGGGTGAGGAACCTAATACCCCAGCTCACGTGAGTGTGGCCCTCGAGACTCAAGGTTCCCACACTAACGCTCTAGCTCCCCTCCAGATTGGTGATAGAAATGTAGCCGTGTTAGCCTGGGGTAGTTGAAGCAAAATGCAGGACAATGTAGCACTTTAAAGACTAACAAGATGGTTTATTAGATGATGAGCTTTCGTGGGCCAGACCCACTTCCTCAGATCAAATAGTGGAAGAAAGTAGTCACAACCGTATATACCAAAGGATACAATTAAAAAAAAGAACAAATATGAAAAGGACAAATCACATTGCAGAACAGGAGGGGGATGCGGTGGGGGGGAGGGGGAAGGAAGGTAAGTGTCTGTGAATTGATGATATTAGAGGTAGGGAGAGTGGGATGTTTGTGAGTTAATGGTATTAGAGGTGATAATTGGGGAAACTATCTTGGTAATGGGTGAGATAACAAACATTTGAACTAAGTCCTTGTTGGAAAGTGTCGAATTTTAACATGAATGACAGTTCAGAGGATTCCCTTTCAAGTGCAGATGTAAAAGGTCTTTGTAGCAGAATGCAGGTGGTCAAGTCATTGAGAGAGTGTCCTTTCTGGTTAAAATGGCAAGAAACTGTTTTCTCTTTGTGATCTTGTCTGATATCTGTTTTGTGGGCATTAATCCTTTGGCGAAGTGTCTGAGATGTTTGTCCAATGTACATAGCAGACGGACACTTTCGGCACACGATAGCATAGATTATATTTCTGGATGCGCAGGAATATGTGTTCTTGATCTTATAACTCACTTGGTTGGGTCCAATAATGGTATCAGCAGAATGAATATGTGGACAAAGCTGGCAACGGGGTTTGTTGCAAGGGAAGGTACCAGGGTTGGTATTAGTGTGGTATGTCCTGTGGTGGTTGGTAAGAATGATCTTGAGGTTAGGTGGTTGTCTATAGGAGACTATGGGTCTGTCTCCCAGAGCCTCTTTGAGTATGGTATCCTGTTCCAATATAGGCTGTAGTTTATTGATAATGTGTTGGACAGGTTTAAGTTGGGGGTTGTAGGTGATGACAAGTGGTGTTCTATTGTTGGTTTTCTTGGGTCTGTCTTGAAGTAGATGGTTTCTAGGTATTCGTCTGGCTCTTTCAATTTGCTTTTTTATTTCTCTGGGTGGCCAGATTGGAGCAGACAAATTCTGCTAGCCTGCCCCGCCCCGCCCCCCGCCCCCCCCTCCTCACAAGGGAAGCCTTGTGTGCGAGGGGAATGTGGGAAGCCTCTTCCTCCTTCTCAGTTGGGGCATGTGTTAATGCGGATGGTGGGGTTTGGGATTTTTTTTTCTTCACACTTGTGTGTAGGGTTGCCAGGTGTCTAGCACTGAGCCAGACAGCCCGGTAGTTGCACTTTTTGTCCGGTAAATAAATTTAGAAAATACCGGACATACAAAATGTCCAGTATTTTCTGCTTTTCCTCTGTGCCCAGCAGAAATAAGCCGGGGCGGGGAGATTGGCTGACTAATTAAAGGGGTCACAACTGGATTTTGCTCAACAAAAATGTTCCTGGTGGGGTTTTTTTGTTTGGTTGGCTTCTTTCCCTCAACAAAAATTTTCCTGGCGCCTTTTTTTTTTTTTTTTTTTGCTGAAACCATCTGGCAACCCTACTAGTGTGTGCCTTCCGCCCCCCCAATAAGGTTCCCCACCCCGTCTGAAAGCGAGAGTTGGGAGAACAGGTTACCTTGCGTTCCTGTGTCCTTATAAGGAAGTTGAAGGCTACTATAAAATCCCCCCTCATGGTCTCCTCTTCAGACTAAAGAAACCTAAATCCCTCAGCCTCTTCATAGAGCAATTGCTCCAGCCCCCTAATCGTTTTGGTTGTCCTCTGCTGGACCCTCTCCAATGTGTCCACATCCCTTCTGTAGTGGGGGGCCCAGAACTGGACACAGTACTCCAGATGTGGCCCCACCAAAGCCGAATAAAGGGGAATAATGACATCTCTGGATCTACTGGCAATGCTCCTCTTAATGCAACCTAATATGCCATTAGCCTTCTTGGCTACAAGGGCACACTGTTGACTCATCTCCAGCTTCTCATCCACTGTAACCCCCAGGTCCTGTCTGCAGAACTACTACTTAACTGGTTGGTCCCCAGCTTGTAACTATGCTTGGGATTCTTCCATCCCAAGTGCAGGACTGTACACTTGTCCTTGTTGAACCTCATCAGATTTCTTGTGGCCCAATCCTCCAATTTGTCTAAGTCATTCTGGACCCTATCTCCGCCCTTAGGCATCTTTTAGCCTTTTTGTTCTATTATTGTTTTTCTATTTGGTACTAGAAAATCAAACTTTCCTCCTGCTTGGGCCTCAAGTTTCACTCCAGCAGCCCTTCCACGAGTAGAATCGTCTGCAAAATAAAATGTCAGGGCTACCGTCATTAAGGTGCTTGTCCCTGTAAGGACATGTGACTGAACTGCTTGTTCAGAAGGTTTCTGGTGAATTGGTTTATGCACAGGTATGCCTCCCGTTCTTCTTTAACCACCGCAGTCTCTTGTTTTTGTCCGGAAGCAAATTCTCTGCCAAGCCACCTTTTTTCCCTTTCATGTAATTGTCTGCTCTTTCGTTCGGTGTGGTAGACTTGTTCTAGTGTGGCATTAGACAACCGAGCCACAGAAAAGTCTGCCTTGGTACCACTGAGTACCGGCCCAGACCAAAGTAGCTTTCAGACACCTTAAGAGAGTCTTGATTTGCAATTCTCCCCTTTCTTCTCCTTGGATTTTCAACTAGGAAAGTGTGCTAATCATCTGCTTTTGCGGAAAAACTTGCCAGCTGTCTACACTGGCCGCTTGAATTTCCGCAAAAGCACTGACGATCTCATGTAAGATTGTCAGTGCTTCTGCGGGAATACTATGCTGCTCCCGTTCGGGCAAAAGTCTTTTTCCGAAAGACTTCTGCGCAAAAGGGCCAGTGTAGACAGCAGATAGTTCTTTTCCGCAAAAAAGCCCCGATGGCGAAAATGGCGATTGGGGCTTTTTTGCAGAAAAGCGCGTCTAGATTGGCCACGGACGCTTTTCCGTAAAAAGTTTACATACCCAGTATCTTGTGAAGAACTTGTCACCTCAGCACAGGGTCCCGGGGCGGGCTTTACCATAAGGGACCCGGAGAGATCATCTAGGCCAGCTGGAGGGGGCAGGGCAGGGGAGGGGAGGGGAGAGGAGAGGAGAGGAGAGGAGAGGAGGTTGGCCACTGAAAATGTTGCAGTATTAATTTTCCTTTTATTTGACTTCATATCAAACAAATATTTACAGTTTAAATGACCTTGTTAATTCTCCCTTGTGTTAGTACTCTTTCTTCCAGAACGTTTTAAAAACACAGACGAGACATGTCTTCGCCTGGGTGGCAGGCATCCGAAGAAGGGCACGTGACCTCGATCTTGGAGCACGAGACAAAACTCACTCCGCTCCTGGAGGGGAAATGTTAGAGGCAACACTGGGCTCCAGTGAGCAGCAGCCAGGTGACGCACGTGTCTGTCCTTTCCACACATCTAGGGTGGCCTAGCTCCTAACCGTTCTCTGTCTCTTTTTCGGTCCCTGTAGACTTGGAGGAGATGAGAGGCTGGCCATGTGGTGGCAGAGACCGAAAGGAGCCACCCTCCCGAGACCCTGCCGGCAGATGGAAACCAGACAGCGATCTATGGAAGAAGAGCAAATAGCAATTGGCTCAAGGTAAGTATCGAGGGAGGGCCGCACAGACGTTTGCGAGCGTGGTACGGGTCCCTGAGAAAAGGCCCTCTGGCTCGTGGTGGAAGAACTTGAAAATACGAAGTACAAAAGTCACAGTGTTGTACTTAAAAGAAGTACTCGGGATCTTTTTCAGAGGGATAAGGCAACACGCCACATTTATTGATCACACACACACACATTAATTTATATATATATATATATATATATATATATATATATATATATATTTTTATTTATTTACCACATGCATATGATAAGTATTGATTATTCTGTGTCACTCACGCACTCACTCTCTCACACACACACACACACACGTGCACAAGCACACTCCGTCTTGCTGTTGTTACCAACTTGTTGCTCCCCTTAACTTCACTGGCCAGGTGAGTTAGATGGGGGAGGGGTGGAGCCGGGCTTCTGCTGATCCGGATCGATGCTCCAATGGTGACAAGATGAGACCCGGAGTCCTCTGCAAGACAACTCACTTTTATAGCAGCTTCCCTCTTATGCAAATATATCCCAGATTCAAAATCTGGGTCTGTGTCCTTTGGTCCCTTTGTGGGTGCTGTCTGTTAAGAGAGGGTGTTTTCCAAAGAAGGTGCTTGCTTCTAATCCCCAAGGCCTTCAATATGTCTGCTCTTCTTTCTTGAGCCCTCTTGACACCTTGGGTCTGGCTTCTACCCCCTTTTCAACTGGTGTAGCTCTCTGGAGGTGCTTGGCTCCCAAGTGTTACTCATTCACACCTCGTTCATTCAACTGGGCAATTGATTACAGAGTGGGGGGGAGAGAGTGGGGGAAAGATCTTATTCTACTCCTAGCAAATGACATTTTTACCTCTTTAACTATATACTCTGTATTAGAACCCTATGTAGAAAACTAAGTTACAAGGTTATATGGATTCAAGTTCTAATACAAAGTGACAAGGTCATATGGATTAATACAAAGTTACAAGGTTATATGGAGAGGCACAGTGTCAAGTCATATGAAGTACATAGGTTTATCTACAACAGAAACTGAACACCGATTTTTGTATTTTTAAAAATGTCATTAATCCCCCCCCCCCGCCACCCTCCCCGAATCTCCTGGCTGGCGATACTTAACGTGTCTAGGATCATACGGAAAACTAAGTGAGTAGGCTGCCAATTGACCTAGCGTCACGCATGCCGAGAGTTGGCAAAACTGGGATTGAAATAAAGACTTGGTCTCCCAGCAGCACCGAGGAGCCCCAGCCATGGATTAGGGCCTCGTGGGAATAGTTGTCTCCTAATTGATCTAATCTTTGGCTTTTGAGTTTGATATTATTGGTGAGTCCTTCTAGGCGACTGTTACTCGGCGTGCATGCGTGCGCACGTAAGTATGAGTGCAAGTGTGTGCGTCCGCAAGTGTCCATTTGCGTGTGTGTGCACGTGCCTGCGTGCGGGCAGATTGAGCAGATGCGTGTGTGGGCATCTGAGCGAGGGCACGAGTGGGCGCCCAGGCGTGTTAATCTGTTAATTCGCGTTTGTGAGTGTGTACACGCATCCCTGCGTGTGAGCATTTGGCAGGGTGAGTGGCTGTTGCACGGGCGTGTGCGTCTGACGTGTGCCAGTCAGACGGTGCCCTGGCAGCAGTAGCTCCTGGAAAGCGACACCCCTCCCCTCCCATCTGGAGCATGCAACTGGGATGAGAGGGGCAGGGAAGAGTAGCACTGCTGCAGCGCGTTTCAGCACGAGGCCCTAACTGCCGCGCGGTAGCTGCTCCTTTTGTATCCGACGTGGGGCAACAAGGAGCGGCCTCGCATCATGCCGGCGCCACGTGCGTTCAGTCCCACGGACCGGAAGTGACGTTTGCTCGGTCCACAGCCTGACAGCAACCGACTGGGAACCGTGACCGGAAGGTGCCCAGGTACGAGCGCTCAGCTGGTGCCAGGTCAGCGGGTGGTAGGCAGGAGACACGGGGCCAGGCGGGACGGGTTCAGACACGGGGTGCCCGGCTGGGACAGCGACTGGGGTTGGAGGTTTCCTGCGGCGGTGCAGCCAGCGTAGGCCACCAGCTCCCGTGGTACGTGGGGCAGAGGAAGGACAGCAGAGCGGAGGCTGGAACCGCTCCGACAAGGCACCACTCTGCTTATGGTTGCCAGGTGTCCGGTTTTGAACTGGACGGTCCAGGCTTTCAGCTTTTTCTTCGGGGAAACAAATTGAGAAAATATAAATGTCCGCGAAAGCGGCAAGGAGTTCTGTGCCACAGGGCTCCTCGCTGCTTTTGCAGATTCAGACTAACGCGGCTACTCCTCTGATAAATGTCTGGTATTTTCTAAATCAGATGGAATGCAGATTGTGATGTCATGTCAGGCGTGTCTGGTATTTTGGTGAAACCATCTGGCAACCCTAGCTCTGCTCCTTGCTTGGCCGGGGTGGCGCCCTGCCTCTGTGGCAGGCCCTGACGTCACAGGGAGCGTGTTCCCCAGGAAATCCGGGCAGTGCAGCGGCTTCCGGTCCGCGCCACCCGGCCCCAAGGGAGAGGCGGCGGGAGGCGGCAGCGAGGTCAGAGCGTGACGCTGCCCCGCCCGGATCTCAGCCCTTGGGCGCCCCAGTGTGCACCCCGCCCGGCCGGGCCGCTCCCCTGTAGCTCCGCCCCCAGCGCTGCGCCCGCTGCCTCGTGGCCCGGCTCGGTGCGAAGCTGCCACTGCCGGCTACGAACAGCAGCGCACTGCTAGTGACGTCATTGCCCTGGCGCGGTGCATGCAAATGATGGAACGCGGGGCACGTTCTATCGGCTCCCCGGCGAGTGACACGTGGGTTTGTGGGGCACACAGACGGGTCCCAGGCTCCGTCATTAATGGCAGGGGCGTGGCCTGGTCTGGGGGCGGGGCCACTGACCGGCAGGAACTCAGCTGGGACACAGAAGTGAGCGGCAGAAAACTCCTCGGGGTCTCCGGAAAATCCTCGCGCGGCCCCTCTGGGCTTGTGAACGGGACGCAGCAGAGGCAGCCGCCCCCCCTCCCCTCCCACCCGCCTCACGCTCCCCGCTGCACTTTCGAAGGCAACAGCAGCATCAGCCTGTCCCGCTGCCAGTCCCCGCACAAGCCGGCTGGGAAATTTGGTGTTGGGGGGAGCAGACTGCATGGGGGGGAGAGGAGTTTGGTGGTGGTGGGGGATCAGACTGCATGGGGCGGGGAGGAGTTTGGGGGGTAGGGGATCAGACTGCACGGGGGGGAGGAGTTTGGGGGGGATCAGACTGCACGGGGGGAGTTTTGTGGGGGGTAGGAGATCAGACTGCACGGGGCGAGGAGTTTGGGGGGGATCAGACTGCACGGGGGGAGGAGTTTGGGGGGGATCAGACTGCACGGAGGGAGGAGTTTTGTGGGGGGTAGGAGATCAGACTGCACGGGGCGAGGAGTTTGGGGGGGATCAGACTGCACGGGGGGAGGAGTTTGGGGGGATCAGACTGCACGGGGGGAGGAGGAGTTTGGGGGGGGAGCAGACTGTACGGGGCGGAGAGGAGTTTGGTGGTGAGGGGGAGCAGACTGCACGGGGCGGGGAGGAGTTGGGGGGAGCAGACTGCACGGGGCGGAGAGGAGTTTGGGGGGGAGCAGACTGCACGGGGGGGAGAGGAGTTTGGGGGGGGGATCAGACTGCACGGGGCGGAGAGGAGTTTGGTGGGGATCAGACTGCACGGGGTGGGGAGGAGTTGGGGGGAACAGACTGCACGGGGTGGGGAGCAGTTTGGGGGGGATCAGACTGCACGGGGTGGGGAGCAGTTTGGGGGGGATCAGACTGCACGGGGGGGAGGAGTTTGGAGGGGGATCAGACTGCACGGGGCGGAGAGGAGTTTGGTGGTGAGGGGGAGCAGACTGCACGGGGCGGGGAGGAGTTGGGGGGAGCAGACTGCACGGGGCGGAGAGCAGTTTGGTGGGGGGGAGCGGACTGCACGGGGGGGATCGGACTGCACGGGGCGGAGAGGAGGTTGGGGGGGATCGGACTGCACGCGGCGGAGAGAAATTTTGGGGGTGATCAGTCTGCAGGGGGCGGGGAGGAGTTTGGGGAGGGGAGCAGACTGCATGGGGCGGGGAGGAGTTTGGAGGGAGCAGACTGCACGGGGCAGGGACGAGTTTGGTGGTGAGGGGGAGAAGACTGCACTGGGGGAGAGGAGTTGGGGGGGAGCAGACTGCACGGGGCGGAGAGGAATTTGGGGGGGTTCAGACTGCACGGGGCGGAGAGGAATTTGGGGGGGTTCACACTGCATTGGGCGGGGAGGAGTTTGGAGGGGGATCAGACTGCATGGGGCGGAGAGGAGTTTGGTGGTGAGGGGGATCAGACTGCACGGGGCGGGGAGGAGTTTGGGGGGGAAGGGTTGCCGCGGAGTCTCCTCTCCCGAGTGGGGGCGGGGCATCAGCTGCGGACGCTGCCGTCTCTGAGGCAGGAGCCCCGCCCAGCAATGGGGAGGGGCCGGATGAGGGGGAGTAGGGAAAGTAGCCGCAGTGGCTTGTGGGAAACTGAGTGCCCCTGTCCGCAGCTCCCATCGGCCATTGCAGGGCCAGGGCAGGCCCGGCGCTGTTCGGTTGGGCGGGTGCAGCGGAAGTGACATCACAACGGGGCATTGACCAGGGAGCGACGCGGTTGGTCCCGCGCTCCTGTCACTCCAAGTGTTAGCGACGCATCCTGGGACTTGTAGTTCTCAGAGTGCGGCCTCCCGGTCGCAGCGCGCCCCGCCCCCCGGCATAGCCCCGCCCAGCGTGTTCTTAGTTCGGAATGGGGCATTTCTACCCTAAGAACAATCTTTTTTATTCGGAAATAACGGCCCTTAGCAGAGCAACAGTGCCGCTCGGTAGTCACCGGCGGTAATGCACGTGTAATTCCGTAGCGCCCCCACAGTGCCGCTCGGTGGTCATTGCGGGTAATGCACGTGTAATTCCATCGCCCCCAGCTGCTGTCCCTGCTCCGCACGCCACGTGGCCCCAGTCTTGCCCTTTGACAGCAGGCAAAGTAAGAAGCTCGTTATTTCCAGGCTCCGCGCAGCCCTCTCCCCTCCTGCCCGCGGCCCCCTCATCCCACACACCAGGCTCCGCGCAGCCCTCTCCCCTCCTGCCCCCGGCCCCCTCATCCCACACACCAGGCTCCGCGCCAGGATCCCACACACAAACTTCTCCTCCTTAGACTTTTAGTTGTGGGGAACAAATTCTGGGGAGTCACTTCCACTTGGGGAATCATGTTTCATACTTGACTATGTTATCCCTACACTAAGGCTGGCCGAGAGACTGTCCCGGACTGATCGTAACAGACTGTTCTGTCCGCGAATGGGCTGAGAGTAAAGGGCGTGTTCGGAATCTGTGGCGCCCAATCTGAGGCTGTCCGAGGTGACTCTTAACGGACTGCTCCGTGCGCCAATGGGCGGTGACTAAAGGCGTGTTCTGGGGCTGCTGGCGGCCAATAGGTTGTCCGGGGTGGATTATAACAGACTCTTCTGTCCGCGAATGGGCTGTGACTAAGGGGCGTGTTCTGAATCAGAGGCACCCAATAGGCTGACCCGGCTGCATCTTAACGGACAGCTCTGTCTGCGAATGCGGTGTGACTAGGGGGAATGACCTGCCACTGCTCTCGACCAATAGGCTGTCCGGGGTGGATCTTAATGGGCTGCTCTGTCCTCGAATTGTCTGTGACTTAGGGGTGGTTCCTGGCTGTGTGCCAGCCAATGGGCTTTCGGAAGACAGCCTTGGCGGAGGATAGTGTCGCCCAATGGGCTGTCAGCAAAGGGGATCCTGCCTCTGGTTCGGCCAATGGGCTGTCGCAGGGGGGCGTTGTCTGACTGGGCGGCCGGCGCCGCCATGACAGGAAGGTCCGAGGAGCGCGCGGGGGCGCGAGCGAATCCTGGGTCCGAGTGCGAAGCTGCCCCGCCCCCAGCCCGCCCCTTGTTGGTGTCTGGCCCGGGGGAGGAGGGGGCGCGAGGGAAGGTGGGGGAGCGGGCTGGGGGTGGGGTGTCTGGACAGGGGGAGAAGGGGGCGCGAGGGAAGGTGGGGGAGCGGGCTGGGGGTGGGGTGTCTGGACAGGGGTGAGGTGTAGGAGCAGGCTGGGTGTGAGGGGCCGGGGGGGGGGTGCTCGGCACTGGGGGGGGCAGGAGGGGGTGAGGGGCCGGGGGGGTGCTCGGCACTGGGGGGGCAGGAGGGGGTGAGGAGCCGGGGGGTGCTCGGCACTGGGGGGGCAGGAGGGGGTGAGGGGCCGGGGGGGTGCTCGGCACTGGGGGGGCAGGAGGGAGGGGGAGGGGCCGGGGGGGGGCCTTGGCACTGGGGGGGGGCAGGAGGGGACAGGGCGCGGGAGAGCGCAGGCGCGGGCGGCGCTGGCTGGGCGGGAAACTCCCGGGACGCTCGCGCCAACGAGGCGGGCGGGAAAACGCTGCGGGGGGCGCTGAGGGGCGGAGCCTGGGGGGCGGGGCGGGAGCTGGCAGTGACGTGGAGCCCCCCCCCCCCGCCTGCTTCTCTCCGGGCCCCAGGCTGGACATCGGCGGGGCGGCCCCTGGCGGAGGTGGGGGGGCGATTTCTGCCCCCCCCCCCGGCGCTGCTGCCTCCCCGGGGAGCAGCGCCCCTGTGACCCCCCCCCCCAGGTGGTGCCGGGCGCGGGAGCTGACCCGGGCTCCAGTCACGTGGGTGTCTCGGGGAGGGGGGGCTGCGGGCCACCGGGGCCCGGGAGTGTCACGTGCCCCTTCCCCCCGCCGGGGAGCCGCGCGCCCTCGAGGGGTGGTTCCCGCGGGCGGGGCACGCACAGAACGTGTCCCGCACGCGGGGGGGGCGGGGCGGCCTGAGCCCTGCTCCCCGCGCTGCTCGCTGTCTGGGGGCGGGGCCGGGTGCCCGCTGAATCCCCCCTGTGCCCGGGGGGGGGGGCAGTTCGGCGGGGGGCGCTGTGGGGGGGGATGCTCTGGCCCTGGCTGCCCGCAGTGCCGCCCAGTGCCCGGCTGTGCCTCCTGCAGAGGCCGAGGGCGTCCTGGGTGGGGGCGTGTGGGGAGAGGGGGGGAGTGGCTGAGAATTGGGGGGCAAACAGGTGACAGACAAACCAACCGACAGAAAAGCCTCCCTGCCTGGCCCCCAGCTGAGCGGAGAAACGTCCCCCTGGCGCCAGAGCACTGCAGGGCCCAGCCTAGTCGCTTTGTGCGCTCCAGCCCCACGGCGTGGGGAGGGGGCGACGGTGGAGGAGCCCCAAGCACCCAGGCCTTAGGTTCCCCACCCGCCTTCTAAGCACTGAGCATTTTAGGCCTGGCTGGACTAGAGAAGGGGGCACCAGGGGAGTTGCCGCTGAAGGCGCGCGGCCGCGCACAAACACCCCTCTGCCGCCCACCTCCCTTGCGGAGCCTTGCAGCGGCACTCGCCTTCCTGCTGGCCGGGGAATGGCGCGGTTGTTTTCCTGATCTGGTGGAGGGCGGCTGCCCCGTTGTGTCCCTGCTGGGGCAGCCTCGCCCCACCTCCAGCTGCGATTGGGGCTTCTGTTTGTTTCTGTTCATACAGTTTGCTGCAGTTTTCCATCCCCGAGGACCTGCGTGAAGCTGGTCCGACCAGAGATACGGGGATCGATTTTTAAGAGTAAGAGGTTTTGTTTTTAAAGCAGGGGTGAGGAACCTAATACCCCAGCTCACGTGAGTGTGGCCCTCGAGACTCAAGGTTCCCACACTAACGCTCTAGCTCCCCTCCAGATTGGTGATAGAAATGTAGCCGTGTTAGCCTGGGGTAGTTGAAGCAAAATGCAGGACAATGTAGCACTTTAAAGACTAACAAGATGGTTTATTAGATGATGAGCTTTCGTGGGCCAGACCCACTTCCTCAGATCAAATAGTGGAAGAAAGTAGTCACAACCGTATATACCAAAGGATACAATTAAAAAAAAGAACAAATATGAAAAGGACAAATCACATTGCAGAACAGGAGGGGGATGCGGTGGGGGGGAGGGGGAAGGAAGGTAAGTGTCTGTGAATTGATGATATTAGAGGTAGGGAGAGTGGGATGTTTGTGAGTTAATGGTATTAGAGGTGATAATTGGGGAAACTATCTTGGTAATGGGTGAGATAACAAACATTTGAACTAAGTCCTTGTTGGAAAGTGTCGAATTTTAACATGAATGACAGTTCAGAGGATTCCCTTTCAAGTGCAGATGTAAAAGGTCTTTGTAGCAGAATGCAGGTGGTCAAGTCATTGAGAGAGTGTCCTTTCTGGTTAAAATGGCAAGAAACTGTTTTCTCTTTGTGATCTTGTCTGATATCTGTTTTGTGGGCATTAATCCTTTGGCGAAGTGTCTGAGATGTTTGTCCAATGTACATAGCAGACGGACACTTTCGGCACACGATAGCATAGATTATATTTCTGGATGCGCAGGAATATGTGTTCTTGATCTTATAACTCACTTGGTTGGGTCCAATAATGGTATCAGCAGAATGAATATGTGGACAAAGCTGGCAACGGGGTTTGTTGCAAGGGAAGGTACCAGGGTTGGTATTAGTGTGGTATGTCCTGTGGTGGTTGGTAAGAATGATCTTGAGGTTAGGTGGTTGTCTATAGGAGACTATGGGTCTGTCTCCCAGAGCCTCTTTGAGTATGGTATCCTGTTCCAATATAGGCTGTAGTTTATTGATAATGTGTTGGACAGGTTTAAGTTGGGGGTTGTAGGTGATGACAAGTGGTGTTCTATTGTTGGTTTTCTTGGGTCTGTCTTGAAGTAGATGGTTTCTAGGTATTCGTCTGGCTCTTTCAATTTGCTTTTTTATTTCTCTGGGTGGCCAGATTGGAGCAGACAAATTCTGCTAGCCTGCCCCGCCCCGCCCCCCCCTCCTCACAAGGGAAGCCTTGTGTGCGAGGGGAATGTGGGAAGCCTCTTCCTCCTTCTCAGTTGGGGCATGTGTTAATGCGGATGGTGGGGTTTGGGATTTTTTTTTCTTCACACTTGTGTGTAGGGTTGCCAGGTGTCTAGCACTGAGCCAGACAGCCCGGTAGTTGCACTTTTTGTCCGGTAAATAAATTTAGAAAATACCGGACATACAAAATGTCCAGTATTTTCTGCTTTTCCTCTGTGCCCAGCAGAAATAAGCCGGGGCGGGGAGATTGGCTGACTAATTAAAGGGGTCACAACTGGATTTTGCTCAACAAAAATGTTCCTGGTGGGGTTTTTTTGTTTGGTTGGCTTCTTTCCCTCAACAAAAATTTTCCTGGCGCCTTTTTTTTTTTTTTGCTGAAACCATCTGGCAACCCTACTAGTGTGTGCCTTCCGCCCCCCCAATAAGGTTCCCCACCCCGTCTGAAAGCGAGAGTTGGGAGAACAGGTTACCTTGCGTTCCTGTGTCCTTATAAGGAAGTTGAAGGCTACTATAAAATCCCCCCTCATGGTCTCCTCTTCAGACTAAAGAAACCTAAATCCCTCAGCCTCTTCATAGAGCAATTGCTCCAGCCCCCTAATCGTTTTGGTTGTCCTCTGCTGGACCCTCTCCAATGTGTCCACATCCCTTCTGTAGTGGGGGGCCCAGAACTGGACACAGTACTCCAGATGTGGCCCCACCAAAGCCGAATAAAGGGGAATAATGACATCTCTGGATCTACTGGCAATGCTCCTCTTAATGCAACCTAATATGCCATTAGCCTTCTTGGCTACAAGGGCACACTGTTGACTCATCTCCAGCTTCTCATCCACTGTAACCCCCAGGTCCTGTCTGCAGAACTACTACTTAACTGGTTGGTCCCCAGCTTGTAACTATGCTTGGGATTCTTCCATCCCAAGTGCAGGACTGTACACTTGTCCTTGTTGAACCTCATCAGATTTCTTGTGGCCCAATCCTCCAATTTGTCTAAGTCATTCTGGACCCTATCTCCGCCCTTAGGCATCTTTTAGCCTTTTTGTTCTATTATTGTTTTTCTATTTGGTACTAGAAAATCAAACTTTCCTCCTGCTTGGGCCTCAAGTTTCACTCCAGCAGCCCTTCCACGAGTAGAATCGTCTGCAAAATAAAATGTCAGGGCTACCGTCATTAAGGTGCTTGTCCCTGTAAGGACATGTGACTGAACTGCTTGTTCAGAAGGTTTCTGGTGAATTGGTTTATGCACAGGTATGCCTCCCGTTCTTCTTTAACCACCGCAGTCTCTTGTTTTTGTCCGGAAGCAAATTCTCTGCCAAGCCACCTTTTTTCCCTTTCATGTAATTGTCTGCTCTTTCGTTCGGTGTGGTAGACTTGTTCTAGTGTGGCATTAGACAACCGAGCCACAGAAAAGTCTGCCTTGGTACCACTGAGTACCGGCCCAGACCAAAGTAGCTTTCAGACACCTTAAGAGAGTCTTGATTTGCAATTCTCCCCTTTCTTCTCCTTGGATTTTCAACTAGGAAAGTGTGCTAATCATCTGCTTTTGCGGAAAAACTTGCCAGCTGTCTACACTGGCCGCTTGAATTTCCGCAAAAGCACTGACGATCTCATGTAAGATTGTCAGTGCTTCTGCGGGAATACTATGCTGCTCCCGTTCGGGCAAAAGTCTTTTTCCGAAAGACTTCTGCGCAAAAGGGCCAGTGTAGACAGCAGATAGTTCTTTTCCGCAAAAAAGCCCCGATGGCGAAAATGGCGATTGGGGCTTTTTTGCAGAAAAGCGCGTCTAGATTGGCCACGGACGCTTTTCCGTAAAAAGTTTACATACCCAGTATCTTGTGAAGAACTTGTCACCTCAGCACAGGGTCCCGGGGCGGGCTTTACCATAAGGGACCCGGAGAGATCATCTAGGCCAGCTGGAGGGGGCAGGGCAGGGGAGGGGAGGGGAGGGGAGAGGAGAGGAGAGGAGAGGAGAGGAGGTTGGCCACTGAAAATGTTGCAGTATTAATTTTCCTTTTATTTGACTTCATATCAAACAAATATTTACAGTTTAAATGACCTTGTTAATTCTCCCTTGTGTTAGTACTCTTTCTTCCAGAACGTTTTAAAAACACAGACGAGACATGTCTTCGCCTGGGTGGCAGGCATCCGAAGAAGGGCACGTGACCTCGATCTTGGAGCACGAGACAAAACTCACTCCGCTCCTGGAGGGGAAATGTTAGAGGCAACACTGGGCTCCAGTGAGCAGCAGCCAGGTGACGCACGTGTCTGTCCTTTCCACACATCTAGGGTGGCCTAGCTCCTAACCGTTCTCTGTCTCTTTTTCGGTCCCTGTAGACTTGGAGGAGATGAGAGGCTGGCCATGTGGTGGCAGAGACCGAAAGGAGCCACCCTCCCGAGACCCTGCCGGCAGATGGAAACCAGACAGCGATCTATGGAAGAAGAGCAAATAGCAATTGGCTCAAGGTAAGTATCGAGGGAGGGCCGCACAGACGTTTGCGAGCGTGGTACGGGTCCCTGAGAAAAGGCCCTCTGGCTCGTGGTGGAAGAACTTGAAAATACGAAGTACAAAAGTCACAGTGTTGTACTTAAAAGAAGTACTCGGGATCTTTTTCAGAGGGATAAGGCAACACGCCACATTTATTGATCACACACACACACATTAATTTATATATATATATATATATATATATATATATATATATATATATATATATATATATATATAAATTAATTTTTATTTATTTACCACATGCATATGATAAGTATTGATTATTCTGTGTCACTCACGCACTCACTCTCTCACACACACACACACACACGTGCACAAGCACACTCCGTCTTGCTGTTGTTACCAACTTGTTGCTCCCCTTAACTTCACTGGCCAGGTGAGTTAGATGGGGGAGGGGTGGAGCCGGGCTTCTGCTGATCCGGATCGATGCTCCGATGGTGACAAGATGAGACCCGGAGTCCTCTGCAAGACAACTCACTTTTATAGCAGCTTCCCTCTTATGCAAATATATCCCAGATTCAAAATCTGTGTCTGTGTCCTTTGGTCCCTTTGTGGGTGCTGTCTGTTAAGAGAGGGTGTTTTCCAAAGAAGGTGCTTGCTTCTAATCCCCAAGGCCTTCAATATGTCTGCTCTTCTTTCTTGAGCCCTCTTGACACCTTGGGTCTGGCTTCTACCCCCTTTTCAACTGGTGTAGCTCTCTGGAGGTGCTTGGCTCCCAAGTGTTACTCATTCACACCTCGTTCATTCAACTGGGCAATTGATTACAGAGTGGGGGGGAGAGAGTGGGGGAAAGATCTTATTCTACTCCTAGCAAATGACATTTTTACCTCTTTAACTATATACTCTGTATTAGAACCCTATGTAGAAAACTAAGTTACAAGGTTATATGGATTCAAGTTCTAATACAAAGTGACAAGGTCATATGGATTAATACAAAGTTACAAGGTTATATGGAGAGGCACAGTGTCAAGTCATATGAAGTACATAGGTTTATCTACAACAGAAACTGAACACCGATTTTTGTATTTTTAAAAATGTCATTAATCCCCCCCCCCCCCCCCGCCACCCTCCCCGAATCTCCTGGCTGGCGATACTTAACGTGTCTAGGATCATACGGAAAACTAAGTGAGTAGGCTGCCAATTGACCTAGCGTCACGCATGCCGAGAGTTGGCAAAACTGGGATTGAAATAAAGACTTGGTCTCCCAGCAGCACCGAGGAGCCCCAGCCATGGATTAGGGCCTCGTGGGAATAGTTGTCTCCTAATTGATCTAATCTTTGGCTTTTGAGTTTGATATTATTGGTGAGTCCTTCTAGGCGACTGTTACTCGGCGTGCATGCGTGCGCACGTAAGTATGAGTGCAAGTGTGTGCGTCCGCAAGTGTCCATTTGCGTGTGTGTGCACGTGCCTGCGTGCGGGCAGATTGAGCAGATGCGTGTGTGGGCATCTGAGCGAGGGCACGAGTGGGCGCCCAGGCGTGTTAATCTGTTAATTCGCGTTTGTGAGTGTGTACACGCATCCCTGCGTGTGAGCATTTGGCAGGGTGAGTGGCTGTTGCACGGGCGTGTGCGTCTGACGTGTGCCAGTCAGACGGTGCCCTGGCAGCAGTAGCTCCTGGAAAGCGACACCCCTCCCCTCCCATCTGGAGCATGCAACTGGGATGAGAGGGGCAGGGAAGAGTAGCACTGCTGCAGCGCGTTTCAGCACGAGGCCCTAACTGCCGCGCGGTAGCTGCTCCTTTTGTATCCGACGTGGGGCAACAAGGAGCGGCCTCGCATCATGCCGGCGCCACGTGCGTTCAGTCCCACGGACCGGAAGTGACGTTTGCTCGGTCCACAGCCTGACAGCAACCGACTGGGAACCGTGACCGGAAGGTGCCCAGGTACGAGCGCTCAGCTGGTGCCAGGTCAGCGGGTGGTAGGCAGGAGACACGGGGCCAGGCGGGACGGGTTCAGACACGGGGTGCCCGGCTGGGACAGCGACTGGGGTTGGAGGTTTCCTGCGGCGGTGCAGCCAGCGTAGGCCACCAGCTCCCGTGGTACGTGGGGCAGAGGAAGGACAGCAGAGCGGAGGCTGGAACCGCTCCGACAAGGCACCACTCTGCTTATGGTTGTCAGGTGTCCGGTTTTGAACTGGACGGTCCAGGCTTTCAGCTTTTTCTTCGGGGAAACAAATTGAGAAAATATAAATGTCCGCGAAAGCGGCAAGGAGTTCTGTGCCACAGGACTCCTCGCTGCTTTTGCAGATTCAGACTAACGCGGCTACTCCTCTGATAAATGTCTGGTATTTTCTAAATCAGATGGAATGCAGATTGTGATGTCATGTCAGGCGTGTCTGGTATTTTGGTGAAACCATCTGGCAACCCTAGCTCTGCTCCTTGCTTGGCCGGGGTGGCGCCCTGCCTCTGTGGCAGGCCCTGACGTCACAGGGAGCGTGTTCCCCAGGAAATCCGGGCAGTGCAGCGGCTTCCGGTCCGCGCCACCCGGCCCCAAGGGAGAGGCGGCGGGAGGCGGCAGCGAGGTCAGAGCGTGACGCTGCCCCGCCCGGATCTCAGCCCTTGGGCGCCCCAGTGTGCACCCCGCCCGGCCGGGCCGCTCCCCTGTAGCTCCGCCCCCAGCGCTGCGCCCGCTGCCTCGTGGCCCGGCTCGGTGCGAAGCTGCCACTGCCGGCTACGAACGGCAGCGCACTGCTAGTGACGTCATTGCCCTGGCGCGGTGCATGCAAATGATGGAACGCGGGGCACGTTCTATCGGCTCCCCGGCGAGTGACACGTGGGTTTGTGGGGCACACAGACGGGTCCCAGGCTCCGTCATTAATGGCAGGGGCGTGGCCTGGTCTGGGGGCGGGGCCACTGACCGGCAGGAACTCAGCTGGGACACAGAAGTGAGCGGCAGAAAACTCCTCGGGGTCTCCGGAAAATCCTCGCGCGGCCCCTCTGGGCTTGTGAACGGGACGCAGCAGAGGCAGCCGCCCCCCCTCCCCCCCCACCCGCCTCACGCTCCCCGCTGCACTTTCGAAGGCAACAGCAGCATCAGCCTGTCCCGCTGCCAGTCCCCGCACAAGCCGGCTGGGAAATTTGGTGTTGGGGGGAGCAGACTGCATGGGGGGGAGAGGAGTTTGGTGGTGGTGGGGGATCAGACTGCATGGGGCGGGGAGGAGTTTGGGGGGTAGGGGATCAGACTGCACGGGGGGGAGGAGTTTGGGGGGGATCAGACTGCACGGGGGGAGTTTTGTGGGGGGTAGGAGATCAGACTGCACGGGGCGAGGAGTTTGGGGGGGATCAGACTGCACGGAGGGAGGAGTTTTGTGGGGGGTATGAGATCAGACTGCACGGGGCGAGGAGTTTGGGGGGGATCAGACTGCACGGGGGGAGGAGTTTGGGGGGATCAGACTGCACGGGGGGAGGAGGAGTTTGGGGGGGGAGCAGACTGCACGGGGCGGAGAGGAGTTTGGTGGTGAGGGGGAGCAGACTGCACGGGGCGGGGAGGAGTTGGGGGGAGTAGACTGCACGGGGCGGAGAGGAGTTTGGGGGGGAGCAGACTGCACGGGGCGGAGAGGAGTTTGGTGGGGGGGAGCAGACTGCACGGGGCGGAGAGGAGTTTGGTGGGGGGGAGCAGACTGCACGGGGTGGGGAGCAGTTTGGGGGGGATCAGACTGCACGGGGTGGGGAGCAGTTTGGGGGGGATCAGACTGCACGGGGGGGAGGAGTTTGGAGGGGGATCAGACTGCACGGGGCGGAGAGGAGTTTGGTGGTGAGGGGGAGCAGACTGCACGGGGCGGGGAGGAGTTGGGGGGAGCAGACTGCACGGGGCGGGGAGGAGTTTGGGGGGGAGCAGACTGCACGGGGCGGAGAGCAGTTTGGTGGGGGGGAGCGGACTGCACGGGGCGGAGAGGAGGTTGGGGGGGATCGGACTGCACGCGGCGGAGAGAAATTTTGGGGGTGATCAGTCTGCAGGGGGCGGGGAGGAGTTTGGGGAGGGGAGCAGACTGCATGGGGCGGGGAGGAGTTTGGAGGGAGCAGACTGCACGGGGCAGGGACGAGTTTGGTGGTGAGGGGGAGCAGACTGCACGGGGCGGAGAGGAATTTGGGGGGGGTTCAGACTGCACGGGGCGGAGAGGAATTTGGGGGGGTTCACACTGCATTGGGCGGGGAGGAGTTTGGTGGGGGGGAGGAGACTGCACGGGGCGGGGAGGAGTTTGGTGGGGGGGAGCAGACTGCATGGGGCGGGGAGGAGTTTGGTGGGGGGGAGCAGACTGCACGGGGCGGGGAGGAGTTTGGGGGGTTCACACTGCACGGGGCGGGGAGGAGTTTGGGGGGGAGGGGTTGCCGCGGAGTCTCCTCTCCCGAGTGGGGGCGGGGCATCAGCTAAGGACGCTGCCGTCTCTGAGGCAGGAGCCCCGCCCAGCAATGGGGAGGGGCCGGATGAGGGGGAGTAGGGAAAGTAGCCGCAGTGGCTTGTGGGAAACTGAGTGCCCCTGTCCGCAGCTCCCATCGGCCATTGCAGGGCCAGGGCAGGCCCGGCGCTGTTCGGTTGGGCGGGTGCAGCGGAAGTGACATCACAACGGGGCATTGACCAGGGAGCGACGCGGTTGGTCCCGCGCTCCTGTCACTCCAAGTGTTAGCGACGCATCCTGGGACTTGTAGTTCTCATAGTGCGGCCTCCCGGGGCACGTCGCAGCGCGCCCCGCCCCTATCATAGCCCCGCCCCCCGGCATAGCCCCGCCCAGCGTGTTCTTAGTTCGGAATGGGGCATTTCTACCCTAAGAACAATCTTTTTTATTCGGAAATAACGGCCCTTAGCAGAGCAACAGTGCCGCTCGGTAGTCACCGGCGGTAATGCACGTGTAATTCCGTAGCGCCCCCACAGTGCCGCTCGGTGGTCATTGCGGGTAATGCACGTGTAATTCCATCGCCCCCAGCTGCTGTCCCTGCTCCGCACGCCACGTGGCCCCAGTCTTGCCCTTTGACAGCAGGCAAAGTAAGAAGCTCGTTATTTCCAGGCTCCGCGCAGCCCTCTCCCCTCCTGCCCGCGGCCCCCTCATCCCACACACCAGGCTCCGCGCAGCCCTCTCCCCTCCTGCCCCCGGCCCCCTCATCCCACACACCAGGCTCCGCGCCAGGATCCCACACACAAACTTCTCCTCCTTAGACTTTTAGTTGTGGGGAACAAATTCTGGGGAGTCACTTCCACTTGGGGAATCATGTTTCATACTTGACTATGTTATCCCTACACTAAGGCTGGCCGAGAGACTGTCCCGGACTGATCGTAACAGACTGTTCTGTCCGCGAATGGGCTGAGAGTAAAGGGCGTGTTCGGAATCTGTGGCGCCCAATCTGAGGCTGTCCGAGGTGACTCTTAACGGACTGCTCCGTGCGCCAATGGGCGGTGACTAAAGGCGTGTTCTGGGGCTGCTGGCGGCCAATAGGTTGTCCGGGGTGGATTATAACAGACTCTTCTGTCCGCGAATGGGCTGTGACTAAGGGGCGTGTTCTGAATCAGAGGCACCCAATAGGCTGACCCGGCTGCATCTTAACGGACAGCTCTGCCTGCGAATGCGGTGTGACTAGGGGGAATGACCTGCCACTGCTCTCGACCAATAGGCTGTCCGGGGTGGATCTTAATGGGCTGCTCTGTCCTCGAATTGTCTGTGACTTAGGGGTGGTTCCTGGCTGTGTGCCAGCCAATGGGCTTTCGGAAGACAGCCTTGGCGGAGGATAGTGTCGCCCAATGGGCTGTCAGCAAAGGGGATCCTGCCTCTGGTTCGGCCAATGGGCTGTCGCAGGGGGGCGTTGTCTGACTGGGCGGCCGGCGCCGCCATGACAGGAAGGTCCGAGGAGCGCGCGGGGGCGCGAGCGAATCCTGGGTCCGAGTGCGAAGCTGCCCCGCCCCCAGCCCGCCCCTTCTTGGTGTCTGGCCCGGGGGAGGAGGGGGCGCGAGGGAAGGTGGAGGAGCGGGCTGGGGGTGGGGTGTCTGGACAGGGGGAGAAGGGGGCGCGAGGGAAGGTGGGGGAGCGGGCTGGGGGTGGGGTGTCTGGACAGGGGTGAGGTGTAGGAGCAGGCTGGGTGTGAGGGGCCGGGGGGGGGGTGCTCGGCACTGGGGGGGGCAGGAGGGGGTGAGGGGCCGGGGGGGTGCTCGGCACTGGGGGGGCAGGAGGGGGTGAGGGGCCGGGGGGGTGCTCGGCACTGGGGGGGCAGGAGGGAGGGGGAGGGGCCGGGGGGGACCTTGGCACTGGGGGGGGCAGGAGGGGACAGGGCGCGGGAGAGCGCAGGCGCGGGCGGCGCTGGCTGGGCGGGAAACTCCCGGGACGCTCGCGCCCACGAGGCGGGCGGGAAAACGCTGCGGGGGGCGCTGAGGGGCGGAGCGGGAGCTGGCAGTGACGTGGAGCCCCCCCCCTCCCCGCCTGCTTCTCTCCGGGCCCCAGGCTGGACATCGGCGGGGCGGCCCCTGGCGGAGGTGGGGGGGCGATTTCTGCCCCCCCCCCCCCGGCGCTGCTGCCTCCCCGGGGAGCAGCGCCCCTGTGACCCCCCCCCAGGTGGTGCCGGGCGCGGGAGCTGACCCGGGCTCCAGTCACGTGGGTGTCTCGGGGAGGGGGGGCTGCGGGCCACCGGGGCCCGGGAGTGTCACGTGCCCCTTCCCCCCGCCGGGGAGCCGCGCGCCCTCGAGGGGTGGTTCCCGCGGGCGGGGCACGCACAGAACGTGTCCCGCACGCGGGGGCGGCCTGAGCCCTGCTCCCCGCGCTGCTCGCTGTCTGGGGGCGGGGCCGGGTGCCCGCTGAATCCCCCCTGTGCCCGGGGGGGGGGGGGCAGTTCGGCGGGGGGCGCTGTGGGGGGGGAATGCTCTGGCCCTGGCTGCCCGCAGTGCCGCCCAGTGCCCGGCTGTGCCTCCTGCAGAGGCCGAGGGCGTCCTGGGTGGGGGCGTGTGGGGAGAGGGGGGGAGTGGCTGAGAATTGGGGGGCAAACAGGTGACAGACAAACCAACCGACAGAAAAGCCTCCCTGCCTGGCCCCCAGCTGAGCGGAGAAACGTCCCCCTGGCGCCAGAGCACTGCAGGGCCCAGCCTAGTCGCTTTGTGCGCTCCAGCCCCACGGCGTGGGGAGGGGGCGACGGTGGAGGAGCCCCAAGCACCCAGGCCTTAGGTTCCCCACCCGCCTTCTAAGCACTGAGCATTTTAGGCCTGGCTGGACTAGAGAAGGGGGCACCAGGGGAGTTGCCGCTGAAGGCGCGTGGCCGCGCACAAACACCCCTCTGCCGCCCACCTCCCTTGCGGAGCCTTGCAGCGGCACTCGCCTTCCTGCTGGCCGGGGAATGGCGCGGTTGTTTTCCTGATCTGGTGGAGGGCGGCTGCCCCGTTGTGTCCCTGCTGGGGCAGCCTCGCCCCACCTCCAGCTGCGATTGGGGCTTCTGTTTGTTTCTGTTCATACAGTTTGCTGCAGTTTTCCATCCCCGAGGACCTGCGTGAAGCTGGTCCGACCAGAGATACGGGGATCGATTTTTAAGAGTAAGAGGTTTTGTTTTTAAAGCAGGGGTGAGGAACCTAATACCCCAGCTCACGTGAGTGTGGCCCTCGAGACTCAAGGTTCCCACACTAACGCTCTAGCTCCCCTCCAGATTGGTGATAGAAATGTAGCCGTGTTAGCCTGGGGTAGTTGAAGCAAAATGCAGGACAATGTAGCACTTTAAAGACTAACAAGATGGTTTATTAGATGATGAGCTTTCGTGGGCCAGACCCACTTCCTCAGATCAAATAGTGGAAGAAAGTAGTCACAACCGTATATACCAAAGGATACAATTAAAAAAAAGAACAAATATGAAAAGGACAAATCACATTGCAGAACAGGAGGGGGATGCGGTGGGGGGGAGGGGGAAGGAAGGTAAGTGTCTGTGAATTGATGATATTAGAGGTAGGGAGAGTGGGATGTTTGTGAGTTAATGGTATTAGAGGTGATAATTGGGGAAACTATCTTGGTAATGGGTGAGATAACAAACATTTGAACTAAGTCCTTGTTGGAAAGTGTCGAATTTTAACATGAATGACAGTTCAGAGGATTCCCTTTCAAGTGCAGATGTAAAAGGTCTTTGTAGCAGAATGCAGGTGGTCAAGTCATTGAGAGAGTGTCCTTTCTGGTTAAAATGGCAAGAAACTGTTTTCTCTTTGTGATCTTGTCTGATATCTGTTTTGTGGGCATTAATCCTTTGGCGAAGTGTCTGAGATGTTTGTCCAATGTACATAGCAGACGGACACTTTCGGCACACGATAGCATAGATTATATTTCTGGATGCGCAGGAATATGTGTTCTTGATCTTATAACTCACTTGGTTGGGTCCAATAATGGTATCAGCAGAATGAATATGTGGACAAAGCTGGCAACGGGGTTTGTTGCAAGGGAAGGTACCAGGGTTGGTATTAGTGTGGTATGTCCTGTGGTGGTTGGTAAGAATGATCTTGAGGTTAGGTGGTTGTCTATAGGAGACTATGGGTCTGTCTCCCAGAGCCTCTTTGAGTATGGTATCCTGTTCCAATATAGGCTGTAGTTTATTGATAATGTGTTGGACAGGTTTAAGTTGGGGGTTGTAGGTGATGACAAGTGGTGTTCTATTGTTGGTTTTCTTGGGTCTGTCTTGAAGTAGATGGTTTCTAGGTATTCGTCTGGCTCTTTCAATTTGCTTTTTTATTTCTCTGGGTGGCCAGATTGGAGCAGACAAATTCTGCTAGCCTGCCCCGCCCCGCCCCCCGCCCCCCCCTCCTCACAAGGGAAGCCTTGTGTGCGAGGGGAATGTGGGAAGCCTCTTCCTCCTTCTCAGTTGGGGCATGTGTTAATGCGGATGGTGGGGTTTGGGATTTTTTTTTCTTCACACTTGTGTGTAGGGTTGCCAGGTGTCTAGCACTGAGCCAGACAGCCCGGTAGTTGCACTTTTTGTCCGGTAAATAAATTTAGAAAATACCGGACATACAAAATGTCCAGTATTTTCTGCTTTTCCTCTGTGCCCAGCAGAAATAAGCCGGGGCGGGGAGATTGGCTGACTAATTAAAGGGGTCACAACTGGATTTTGCTCAACAAAAATGTTCCTGGTGGGGTTTTTTTGTTTGGTTGGCTTCTTTCCCTCAACAAAAATTTTCCTGGCGCCTTTTTTTTTTTTTGCTGAAACCATCTGGCAACCCTACTAGTGTGTGCCTTCCGCCCCCCCAATAAGGTTCCCCACCCCGTCTGAAAGCGAGAGTTGGGAGAACAGGTTACCTTGCGTTCCTGTGTCCTTATAAGGAAGTTGAAGGCTACTATAAAATCCCCCCTCATGGTCTCCTCTTCAGACTAAAGAAACCTAAATCCCTCAGCCTCTTCATAGAGCAATTGCTCCAGCCCCCTAATCGTTTTGGTTGTCCTCTGCTGGACCCTCTCCAATGTGTCCACATCCCTTCTGTAGTGGGGGGCCCAGAACTGGACACAGTACTCCAGATGTGGCCCCACCAAAGCCGAATAAAGGGGAATAATGACATCTCTGGATCTACTGGCAATGCTCCTCTTAATGCAACCTAATATGCCATTAGCCTTCTTGGCTACAAGGGCACACTGTTGACTCATCTCCAGCTTCTCATCCACTGTAACCCCCAGGTCCTGTCTGCAGAACTACTACTTAACTGGTTGGTCCCCAGCTTGTAACTATGCTTGGGATTCTTCCATCCCAAGTGCAGGACTGTACACTTGTCCTTGTTGAACCTCATCAGATTTCTTGTGGCCCAATCCTCCAATTTGTCTAAGTCATTCTGGACCCTATCTCCGCCCTTAGGCATCTTTTAGCCTTTTTGTTCTATTATTGTTTTTCTATTTGGTACTAGAAAATCAAACTTTCCTCCTGCTTGGGCCTCAAGTTTCACTCCAGCAGCCCTTCCACGAGTAGAATCGTCTGCAAAATAAAATGTCAGGGCTACCGTCATTAAGGTGCTTGTCCCTGTAAGGACATGTGACTGAACTGCTTGTTCAGAAGGTTTCTGGTGAATTGGTTTATGCACAGGTATGCCTCCCGTTCTTCTTTAACCACCGCAGTCTCTTGTTTTTGTCCGGAAGCAAATTCTCTGCCAAGCCACCTTTTTTCCCTTTCATGTAATTGTCTGCTCTTTCGTTCGGTGTGGTAGACTTGTTCTAGTGTGGCATTAGACAACCGAGCCACAGAAAAGTCTGCCTTGGTACCACTGAGTACCGGCCCAGACCAAAGTAGCTTTCAGACACCTTAAGAGAGTCTTGATTTGCAATTCTCCCCTTTCTTCTCCTTGGATTTTCAACTAGGAAAGTGTGCTAATCATCTGCTTTTGCGGAAAAACTTGCCAGCTGTCTACACTGGCCGCTTGAATTTCCGCAAAAGCACTGACGATCTCATGTAAGATTGTCAGTGCTTCTGCGGGAATACTATGCTGCTCCCGTTCGGGCAAAAGTCTTTTTCCGAAAGACTTCTGCGCAAAAGGGCCAGTGTAGACAGCAGAGAGTTCTTTTCCGCAAAAAAGCCCCGATGGCGAAAATGGCGATTGGGGCTTTTTTGCAGAAAAGCGCGTCTAGATTGGCCACGGACGCTTTTCCGTAAAAAGTTTACATACCCAGTATCTTGTGAAGAACTTGTCACCTCAGCACAGGGTCCCGGGGCGGGCTTTACCATAAGGGACCCGGAGAGATCATCTAGGCCAGCTGGAGGGGGCAGGGGAGGGGAGGGGAGAGGAGAGGAGAGGAGAGGAGAGGAGGTTGGCCACTGAAAATGTTGCAGTATTAATTTTCCTTTTATTTGACTTCATATCAAACAAATATTTACAGTTTAAATGACCTTGTTAATTCTCCCTTGTGTTAGTACTCTTTCTTCCAGAACGTTTTAAAAACACAGACGAGACATGTCTTCGCCTGGGTGGCAGGCATCCGAAGAAGGGCACGTGACCTCGATCTTGGAGCACGAGACAAAACTCACTCCGCTCCTGGAGGGGAAATGTTAGAGGCAACACTGGGCTCCAGTGAGCAGCAGCCAGGTGACGCACGTGTCTGTCCTTTCCACACATCTAGGGTGGCCTAGCTCCTAACCGTTCTCTGTCTCTTTTTCGGTCCCTGTAGACTTGGAGGAGATGAGAGGCTGGCCATGTGGTGGCAGAGACCGAAAGGAGCCACCCTCCCGAGACCCTGCCGGCAGATGGAAACCAGACAGCGATCTATGGAAGAAGAGCAAATAGCAATTGGCTCAAGGTAAGTATCGAGGGAGGGCCGCACAGACGTTTGCGAGCGTGGTACGGGTCCCTGAGAAAAGGCCCTCTGGCTCGTGGTGGAAGAACTTGAAAATACGAAGTACAAAAGTCACAGTGTTGTACTTAAAAGAAGTACTCGGGATCTTTTTCAGAGGGATAAGGCAACACGCCACATTTATTGATCACACACACACACATTAATTTATATATATATATATATATATATATATATATATATATATATTTTTATTTATTTACCACATGCATATGATAAGTATTGATTATTCTGTGTCACTCACGCACTCACTCTCTCTCACACACACACACACACGTGCACAAGCACACTCCGTCTTGCTGTTGTTACCAACTTGTTGCTCCCCTTAACTTCACTGGCCAGGTGAGTTAGATGGGGGAGGGGTGGAGCCGGGCTTCTGCTGATCCGGATCGATGCTCCGATGGTGACAAGATGAGACCCGGAGTCCTCTGCAAGACAACTCACTTTTATAGCAGCTTCCCTCTTATGCAAATATATCCCAGATTCAAAATCTGGGTCTGTGTCCTTTGGTCCCTTTGTGGGTGCTGTCTGTTAAGAGAGGGTGTTTTCCAAAGAAGGTGCTTGCTTCTAATCCCCAAGGCCTTCAATATGTCTGCTCTTCTTTCTTGAGCCCTCTTGACACCTTGGGTCTGGCTTCTACCCCCTTTTCAACTGGTGTAGCTCTCTGGAGGTGCTTGGCTCCCAAGTGTTACTCATTCACACCTCGTTCATTCAACTGGGCAATTGATTACAGAGTGGGGGGGAGAGAGTGGGGGAAAGATCTTATTCTACTCCTAGCAAATGACATTTTTACCTCTTTAACTATATACTCTGTATTAGAACCCTATGTAGAAAACTAAGTTACAAGGTTATATGGATTCAAGTTCTAATACAAAGTGACAAGGTCATATGGATTAATACAAAGTTACAAGGTTATATGGAGAGGCACAGTGTCAAGTCATATGAAGTACATAGGTTTATCTACAACAGAAACTGAACACCGATTTTTGTATTTTTAAAAATGTCATTAATCCCCCCCCCCCCCCGCCACCCTCCCCGAATCTCCTGGCTGGCGATACTTAACGTGTCTAGGATCATACGGAAAACTAAGTGAGTAGGCTGCCAATTGACCTAGCGTCACGCATGCCGAGAGTTGGCAAAACTGGGATTGAAATAAAGACTTGGTCTCCCAGCAGCACCGAGGAGCCCCAGCCATGGATTAGGGCCTCGTGGGAATAGTTGTCTCCTAATTGATCTAATCTTTGGCTTTTGAGTTTGATATTATTGGTGAGTCCTTCTAGGCGACTGTTACTCGGCGTGCATGCGTGCGCACGTAAGTATGAGTGCAAGTGTGTGCGTCCGCAAGTGTCCATTTGCGTGTGTGTGCACGTGCCTGCGTGCGGGCAGATTGAGCAGATGCGTGTGTGGGCATCTGAGCGAGGGCACGAGTGGGCGCCCAGGCGTGTTAATCTGTTAATTCGCGTTTGTGAGTGTGTACACGCATCCCTGCGTGTGAGCATTTGGCAGGGTGAGTGGCTGTTGCACGGGCGTGTGCGTCTGACGTGTGCCAGTCAGACGGTGCCCTGGCAGCAGTAGCTCCTGGAAAGCGACACCCCTCCCCTCCCATCTGGAGCATGCAACTGGGATGAGAGGGGCAGGGAAGAGTAGCACTGCTGCAGCGCGTTTCAGCACGAGGCCCTAACTGCCGCGCGGTAGCTGCTCCTTTTGTATCCGACGTGGGGCAACAAGGAGCGGCCTCGCATCATGCCGGCGCCACGTGCGTTCAGTCCCACGGACCGGAAGTGACGTTTGCTCGGTCCACAGCCTGACAGCAACCGACTGGGAACCGTGACCGGAAGGTGCCCAGGTACGAGCGCTCAGCTGGTGCCAGGTCAGCGGGTGGTAGGCAGGAGACACGGGGCCAGGCGGGACGGGTTCAGACACGGGGTGCCCGGCTGGGACAGCGACTGGGGTTGGAGGTTTCCTGCGGCGGTGCAGCCAGCGTAGGCCACCAGCTCCCGTGGTACGTGGGGCAGAGGAAGGACAGCAGAGCGGAGGCTGGAACCGCTCCGACAAGGCACCACTCTGCTTATGGTTGCCAGGTGTCCGGTTTTGAACTGGACGGTCCAGGCTTTCAGCTTTTTCTTCGGGGAAACAAATTGAGAAAATATAAATGTCCGCGAAAGCGGCAAGGAGTTCTGTGCCACAGGGCTCCTCGCTGCTTTTGCAGATTCAGACTAACGCGGCTACTCCTCTGATAAATGTCTGGTATTTTCTAAATCAGATGGAATGCAGATTGTGATGTCATGTCAGGCGTGTCTGGTATTTTGGTGAAACCATCTGGCAACCCTAGCTCTGCTCCTTGCTTGGCCGGGGTGGCGCCCTGCCTCTGTGGCAGGCCCTGACGTCACAGGGAGCGTGTTCCCCAGGAAATCCGGGCAGTGCAGCGGCTTCCGGTCCGCGCCACCCGGCCCCAAGGGAGAGGCGGCGGGAGGCGGCAGCGAGGTCAGAGCGTGACGCTGCCCCGCCCGGATCTCAGCCCTTGGGCGCCCCAGTGTGCACCCCGCCCGGCCGGGCCGCTCCCCTGTAGCTCCGCCCCCAGCGCTGCGCCCGCTGCCTCGTGGCCCGGCTCGGTGCGAAGCTGCCACTGCCGGCTACGAACAGCAGCGCACTGCTAGTGACGTCATTGCCCTGGCGCGGTGCATGCAAATGATGGAACGCGGGGCACGTTCTATCGGCTCCCCGGCGAGTGACACGTGGGTTTGTGGGGCACACAGACGGGTCCCAGGCTCCGTCATTAATGGCAGGGGCGTGGCCTGGTCTGGGGGCGGGGCCACTGACCGGCAGGAACTCAGCTGGGACACAGAAGTGAGCGGCAGAAAACTCCTCGGGGTCTCCGGAAAATCCTCGCGCGGCCCCTCTGGGCTTGTGAACGGGACGCAGCAGAGGCAGCCGCCCCCCCTCCCCCCCCACCCGCCTCACGCTCCCCGCTGCACTTTCGAAGGCAACAGCAGCATCAGCCTGTCCCGCTGCCAGTCCCCGCACAAGCCGGCTGGGAAATTTGTTGTTGGGGGGAGCAGACTGCATGGGGCGGAGAGGAGTTTGGTGGGGATCAGACTGCACGGGGTGGGGAGCAGTTTGGGGGGGATCAGACTGCACGGGGTGGGGAGCAGTTTGGGGGGGATCAGACTGCACGGGGTGGGGAGCAGTTTGGGGGGGATCAGACTGCATGGGGGGGAGGAGTTTGGAGGGGGATCAGACTGCACGGGGCGGAGAGGAGTTTGGTGGTGAGGGGGAGCAGACTGCACGGGGCGGGGAGGAGTTGGGGGGAGCAGACTGCACGGGGCGGAGAGCAGTTTGGTGGAGGGGAGCGGACTGCACGGGGGGGAGGAGCTTGGGGGGGATCGGACTGCACGGGGCGGAGAGGAGGTTGGGGGGGATCGGACTGTACGCGGCGGAGAGAAATTTTGGGGGTGATCAGTCTGCAGGGGGCGGGGAGGAGTTTGGGGAGGGGAGCAGACTGCATGGGGCGGGGAGGAGTTTGGAGGGAGCAGACTGCACGGGGCAGGGACGAGTTTGGTGGTGAGGGGGAGAAGACTGCACTGGGGGAGAGGAGTTGGGGGGGAGCAGACTGCACGGGGCGGAGAGGAATTTGGGGGGGGTTCAGACTGCACGGGGCGGAGAGGAATTTGGGGGGGTTCACACTGCATTGGGCGGGGAGGAGTTTGGTGGGGGGGAGGAGACTGCACGGGGCGGGGAGGAGTTTGGTGGGGGGGAGCAGACTGCATGGGGCGGGGAGGAGTTTGGTGGGGGGGAGCAGACTGCACGGGGCGGGGAGGAGTTTGGGGGGGAGGGGTTGCCGCGGAGTCTCCTCTCCCGAGTGGGGGCGGGGTATCAGCTAAGGACGCTGCCGTCTCTGAGGCAGGAGCCCCGCCCAGCAATGGGGAGGGGCCGGATGAGGGGGAGTAGGGAAAGTAGCCGCAGTGGCTTGTGGGAAACTGAGTGCCCCTGTCCGCAGCTCCCATCGGCCATTGCAGGGCCAGGGCAGGCCCGGCGCTGTTCGGTTGGGCGGGTGCAGCGGAAGTGACATCACAACGGGGCATTGACCAGGGAGCGACGCGGTTGGTCCCGCGCTCGTGTCACTCCAAGTGTTAGCGACGCATCCTGGGACTTGTAGTTCTCAGAGTGCGGCCTCCCGGGGCACGTCGCAGCGCGCCCCGCCCCTATCATAGCCCCGCCCCCCGGCATAGCCCCGCCCAGCGTGTTCTTAGTTCGGAATGGGGCATTTCTACCCTAAGAACAATCTTTTTTATTTGGAAATAACGGCCCTTAGCAGAGCAACAGTGCCGCTCGGTAGTCACCGGCGGTAATGCACGTGTAATTCCGTAGCGCCTCCACAGTGCCGCTCGGTGGTCATTCTGGGTAATGCACGTGTAATTCCGTAGCGCCTCCACAGTGCCGCTCGGTGGTCATTGCGGGTAATGCACGTGTAATTCCGTAGCGCCTCCACAGTGCCGCTCGGTGGTCATTGCCGGTAATGCACGTGTAATTCCGTAGCGCCTCCACAGTGCCGCTCGGTGGTCATTGCGGGTAATGCACGTGTAATTCCGTAGCGCCTCCACAGTGCCGCTCGGTGGTCATTGCAGGTAATGCACGTGTAATTCCGTAGCGCCTCCACAGTGCCGCTTGGTGGTCATTGCCGGTAATGCACGTGTAATTCCGTAGCGCCTCCACAGTGCCGCTCGGTGGTCATTGCGGGTAATGCACGTGTAATTCCATCGCCCCCAGCTGCTGTCCCTGCTCCGCACGCCACGTGGCCCCAGTCTTGTCCTTTGACAGCAGACAAAGTAAGAAGCTCGTTATTTCCAGGCTCCGCGGAGCCCTCTCCCCTCCTGCCCCCGGCCCCCTCATCCCGCACTGCAGGCTCCGCACAGCCCTCTCCCCTCCTGCCCCCGGCCCCCTCATCCCGCACTGCAGGCTCCGCGCAGCCCTCTCCCCTCCTGCCCATGGCCCCCTCATCCCGCACTGCAGGCTCCGCACAGCCCTCTCCCCTCCTGCCCCCGGCCCCCTCATCCCGCACTGCAGGCTCTGCGGGGGAGGAGTTTGGGGGGGATCAGACTGCACGGGGGGGAGAGGAGTTTGGGGGGGATCAGACTGCACGTGGGGAGGATCAGACTGCACGGGGCGGGGAGGAGTTTGGGGGGGGATCAGACTGCACGGGGGGGAGGATCAGACTCCACGGGGCGGCGAGGAGTTTGGGGAGGGGTTCAGACTGCACGGGGCGGGGAGGAGTTTGGGGGGGGATCAGACTGCACGGGGGGGAGGATCAGACTCCACGGGGCGGCGAGGAGTTTGGGGAGGGGTTCAGACTGCACGGGGCGGAGAGGAGTTTGGGGAGGGGATCAGACTACACGGGGCGGAGAGGAGTTTGGGGGGCATCGGACTGCACGGGGCGGGGAGGAGTTTGGGGGGATCAGACTGCACGGGGGGGAGAGGAGTTTGGGGGGATCAGACTGCACGGAGCGGGGAGGAGTTTGGGGGGATCAGACTGCACGGGGGGGAGGATCAGACTGCACGGAGCGGGGAGGAGTTTGGGGGGAGGATCAGACTGCACGGGGCAGGGAGGAGCTTTGGGGGGGATCAGACTGCACGGGGCGGACAGGAGTTTGGGGGGGGGATCAGACTGCACGGGGCGGAGGGGAGTGTGGGGGGGATCAGACTGCACGGAGCGGGGAGGAGTTTGGGGGGGATCAGACTGCACGGGGGGGAGAGGAGTTTGGGGGGATCAGACTGCACGGAGCGGGGAGGAGTTTGGGGGGATCAGACTGCACGGAGCGGGGAGGAGTTTGGGGGGATCAGACTGCACGGGGGGGCGGATCAGACTGCACGGAGCGGGGAGGAGTTTGGGGGGAGGATCAGAGTGCACGGGGCAGGGAGGAGCTTTGGGGGGGATCAGACTGCACGGGGCGGACAGGAGTTTGGGGGGGGGATCAGACTGCACGGGGCGGAGGGGAGTGTGGGGGGGATCAGACTGCACGGAGCGGGGAGGAGTTTGGGGGGGGATCAGACTGCACGGGGGGGAGGATCAGACTGCACGGGGCGGGGAGGAGTTTGGGGAGGGGTTCAGACTGCACGGGGCGGAGCGCAGTTTGGGGGGGATCAGACTGCACGGGGCGGGGAGGAGTTTTGGGGGAGATCAGACTGCACGGGGCGGGGAGGAGTTTGGGGGGATCGGACTGCACAGGGCGGGGAAGAGTTTGGGGGGGATCGGACTGCACGGGGCGGGGAGGAGTTTGGGGGGGATCAGACTGCACGGGGCGGGGAGGAGTTTGGGGGGGATCAGACTGCACGGGGGGGAGGATCAGACTGCACGGGGGGGAGGAGTTTGGGGGGGATCGGACTGCACGGGGCGGGGAGGAGTTTGGGGGGATCATACTGCACGGGGGGAGAGGAATTTGGGGGGATCGCACTGCACGGGGCGGGGAAGAGTTTGGGGGGATCGGACTGCACGGGGCGGGGAGGAGTTTGGGGGGGATCAGACTGCACGGGGGGGAGGATCAGACTGCACGGGGCGGGGGGAAGTTTGGGGGGATCAGACTGCACGGGGGGGAGTAGTTTGAGGGGGGATCAGACTGCACGGGGCGGGGAGGAGTTTGGGGGGGAAGGGTTGCCGCGGAGTCTCCTTTCCCGAGTGGGGGCGGGGCATCAGCTGCGGACGCTGCCGTCTCTGAGGCAGGAGCCCCGCCCAGCAATGGGGAGGGGCCGGATGAGGGGGAGTAGGGAAAGTAGCCGCAGTGGCTTGTGGGAAACTGAGTGCCCCTGTCCGCAGCTCCCATCGGCCATTGCAGGGCCAGGGCAGGCCCGGCGCTGTTCGGTTGGGCGGGTGCAGCGGAAGTGACATCACAACGGGGCATTGACCAGGGAGCGACGCGGTTGGTCCCGCGCTCGTGTCACTCCAAGTGTTAGCGACGCATCCTGGGACTTGTAGTTCTCATAGTGCGGCCTCCCGGGGCACGTCGCAGCGCGCCCCGCCCCTATCATAGCCCCGCCCCCCGGCATAGCCCCGCCCAGCGTGTTCTTAGTTCGGAATGGGGCATTTCTACCCTAAGAACAATCTTTTTTATTCGGAAATAACGGCCTTTAGCAGAGCAACAGTGCCGCTCGGTAGTCACCGGCGGTAATGCACGTGTAATTCCGTAGCGCCCCCACAGTGCCGCTCGGTGGTCATTGCGGGTAATGCACGTGTAATTCCGAAGCGCCTCCACAGTGCCGCTCGGTGGTCATTGCGGGTAATGCACGTGTAATTCCGAAGCGCCTCCACAGTGCCGCTCGGTGGTCATTGCGGGTAATGCACGTGTAATTCCATCGCCCCCAGCTGCTGTCCCTGCTCCGCACGCCACGTGGCCCCAGTCTTGCCCTTTGACAGCAGGCAAAGTAAGAAGCTCGTTATTTCCAGGCTCCGCGCAGCCCTCTCCCCTCCTGCCCGCGGCCCCCTCATCCCACACACCAGGCTCCGCGCAGCCCTCTCCCCTCCTGCCCCCGGCCCCCTCATCCCACACACCAGGCTCCGCGCCAGGATCCCACACACAAACTTCTCCTCCTTAGACTTTTAGTTGTGGGGAACAAATTCTGGGGAGTCACTTCCACTTGGGGAATCATGTTTCATACTTGACTATGTTATCCCTACACTAAGGCTGGCCGAGAGACTGTCCCGGACTGATCGTAACAGACTGTTCTGTCCGCGAATGGGCTGAGAGTAAAGGGCGTGTTCGGAATCTGTGGCGCCCAATCTGAGGCTGTCCGAGGTGACTCTTAACGGACTGCTCCGTGCGCCAATGGGCGGTGACTAAAGGCGTGTTCTGGGGCTGCTGGCGGCCAATAGGTTGTCCGGGGTGGATTATAACAGACTCTTCTGTCCGCGAATGGGCTGTGACTAAGGGGCGTGTTCTGAATCAGAGGCACCCAATAGGCTGACCCGGCTGCATCTTAACGGACAGCTCTGCCTGCGAATGCGGTGTGACTAGGGGGAATGACCTGCCACTGCTCTCGACCAATAGGCTGTCCGGGGTGGATCTTAATGGGCTGCTCTGTCCTCGAATTGTCTGTGACTTAGGGGTGGTTCCTGGCTGTGTGCCAGCCAATGGGCTTTCGGAAGACAGCCTTGGCGGAGGATAGTGTCGCCCAATGGGCTGTCAGCAAAGGGGATCCTGCCTCTGGTTCGGCCAATGGGCTGTCGCAGGGGGGCGTTGTCTGACTGGGCGGCCGGCGCCGCCATGACAGGAAGGTCCGAGGAGCGCGCGGGGGCGCGAGCGAATCCTGGGTCCGAGTGCGAAGCTGCCCCGCCCCCAGCCCGCCCCTTGTTGGTGTCTGGCCCGGGGGAGGAGGGGGCGCGAGGGAAGGTGGGGGAGCGGGCTGGGGGTGGGGTGTCTGGCCTGGGGGAGAAGGGGGCGCGAGGGAAGGTGGGGGAGCGGGCTGGGGGTGGGGTGTCTGGACAGGGGTGAGGTGTAGGAGCAGGCTGGGTGTGAGGGGCCGGGGGGGGGTGCTCGGCACTGGGGGGGCAGGAGGGGGTGAGGGGCCGGGGGGGTGCTCGGCACTGGGGGGGCAGGAGGGGGTGAGGGGCCGGGGGGTGCTCGGCACTGGGGGGGCAGGAGGGGGTGAGGAGCCGGGGGGTGCTCGGCACTGGGGGGGCAGGAGGGGGTGAGGGGCCGGGGGGGTGCTCGGCACTGGGGGGGCCTTGGCACTGGGGGGGGCAGGAGGGGAGAGGGCGCGGGAGAGCGCAGGCGCGGGCGGCGCTGGCTGGGCGGGAAACTCCCGGGACGCTCGCGCCCACGAGGCGGGCGGGAAAACGCTGCGGGGGGCGCTGAGGGGCGGAGCCTAGGGGGCGGGGCGGGAGCTGGCAGTGACGTGGAGCCCCCCCCCCCCGCCTGTTTCTCTCCGGGCCCCAGGCTGGACATCGGCGGGGCGGCCCCTGGCGGAGGTGGGGGGGCGATTTCTGCCCCCCCCGGCGCTGCTGCCTCCCCGGGGAGCAGCGCCCCTGTGACCCCCCCCCAGGTGGTGCCGGGCGCGGGAGCTGACCCGGGCTCCAGTCACGTGGGTGTCTCGGGGAGGGGGGGCTGCGGGCCACCGGGGCCCGGGAGTGTCACGTGCCCCTTCCCCCCGCCGGGGAGCCGCGCGCCCTCGAGGGGTGGTTCCCGCGGGCGGGGCACGCACAGAACGTGTCCCGCACGCGGGGGGGCGGGGCGGCCTGAGCCCTGCTCCCCGCGCTGCTCGCTGTCTGGGGGCGGGGCCGGGTGCCCGCTGAATCCCCCCTGTGCCCGGGGGGGGGGGGGCAGTTCGGCGGGGGGCGCTGTGGGGGGGGGATGCTCTGGCCCTGGCTGCCCGCAGTGCCGCCCAGTGCCCGGCTGTGCCTCCTGCAGAGGCCGAGGGCGTGTGGGGAGAGGGGGGGAGTGGCTGAGAATTGGGGGGCAAACAGGTGACAGACAAACCAACCGACAGAAAAGCCTCCCTGCCTGGCCCCCAGCTGAGCGGAGAAACGTCCCCCTGGCGCCAGAGCACTGCAGGGCCCAGCCTAGTCGCTTTGTGCGCTCCAGCCCCACGGCGTGGGGAGGGGGCGACGGTGGAGGAGCCCCAAGCACCCAGGCCTTAGGTTCCCCACCCGCCTTCTAAGCACTGAGCATTTTAGGCCTGGCTGGACTAGAGAAGGGGGCACCAGGGGAGTTGCCGCTGAAGGCGCGCGGCCACGCACAAACACCCCTCTGCCGCCCACCTCCCTTGCGGAGCCTTGCAGCGGCACTCGCCTTCCTGCTGGCCGGGGAATGGCGCGGTTGTTTTCCTGATCTGGTGGAGGGCGGCTGCCCCGTTGTGTCCCTGCTGGGGCAGCCTCGCCCCACCTCCAGCTGCGATTGGGGCTTCTGTTTGTTTCTGTTCATACAGTTTGCTGCAGTTTTCCATCCCCGAGGACCTGCGTGAAGCTGGTCCGACCAGAGATACGGGGATCGATTTTTAAGAGTAAGAGGTTTTGTTTTTAAAGCAGGGGTGAGGAACCTAATACCCCAGCTCACGTGAGTGTGGCCCTCGAGACTCAAGGTTCCCACACTAACGCTCTAGCTCCCCTCCAGATTGGTGATAGAAATGTAGCCGTGTTAGCCTGGGGTAGTTGAAGCAAAATGCAGGACAATGTAGCACTTTAAAGACTAACAAGATGGTTTATTAGATGATGAGCTTTCGTGGGCCAGACCCACTTCCTCAGATCAAATAGTGGAAGAAAGTAGTCACAACCGTATATACCAAAGGATACAATTAAAAAAAAGAACAAATATGAAAAGGACAAATCACATTGCAGAACAGGAGGGGGATGCGGTGGGGGGGAGGGGGAAGGAAGGTAAGTGTCTGTGAATTGATGATATTAGAGGTAGGGAGAGTGGGATGTTTGTGAGTTAATGGTATTAGAGGTGATAATTGGGGAAACTATCTTGGTAATGGGTGAGATAACAAACATTTGAACTAAGTCCTTGTTGGAAAGTGTCGAATTTTAACATGAATGACAGTTCAGAGGATTCCCTTTCAAGTGCAGATGTAAAAGGTCTTTGTAGCAGAATGCAGGTGGTCAAGTCATTGAGAGAGTGTCCTTTCTGGTTAAAATGGCAAGAAACTGTTTTCTCTTTGTGATCTTGTCTGATATCTGTTTTGTGGGCATTAATCCTTTGGCGAAGTGTCTGAGATGTTTGTCCAATGTACATAGCAGACGGACACTTTCGGCACACGATAGCATAGATTATATTTCTGGATGCGCAGGAATATGTGTTCTTGATCTTATAACTCACTTGGTTGGGTCCAATAATGGTATCAGCAGAATGAATATGTGGACAAAGCTGGCAACGGGGTTTGTTGCAAGGGAAGGTACCAGGGTTGGTATTAGTGTGGTATGTCCTGTGGTGGTTGGTAAGAATGATCTTGAGGTTAGGTGGTTGTCTATAGGAGACTATGGGTCTGTCTCCCAGAGCCTCTTTGAGTATGGTATCCTGTTCCAATATAGGCTGTAGTTTATTGATAATGTGTTGGACAGGTTTAAGTTGGGGGTTGTAGGTGATGACAAGTGGTGTTCTATTGTTGGTTTTCTTGGGTCTGTCTTGAAGTAGATGGTTTCTAGGTATTCGTCTGGCTCTTTCAATTTGCTTTTTTATTTCTCTGGGTGGCCAGATTGGAGCAGACAAATTCTGCTAGCCTGCCCCGCCCCGCCCCCCGCCCCCCCCCTCCTCACAAGGGAAGCCTTGTGTGCGAGGGGAATGTGGGAAGCCTCTTCCTCCTTCTCAGTTGGGGCATGTGTTAATGCGGATGGTGGGGTTTGGGATTTTTTTTTCTTCACACTTGTGTGTAGGGTTGCCAGGTGTCTAGCACTGAGCCAGACAGCCCGGTAGTTGCACTTTTTGTCCGGTAAATAAATTTAGAAAATACCGGACATACAAAATGTCCAGTATTTTCTGCTTTTCCTCTGTGCCCAGCAGAAATAAGCCGGGGCGGGGAGATTGGCTGACTAATTAAAGGGGTCACAACTGGATTTTGCTCAACAAAAATGTTCCTGGTGGGGTTTTTTTGTTTGGTTGGCTTCTTTCCCTCAACAAAAATTTTCCTGGCGCCTTTTTTTTTTTTTTGCTGAAACCATCTGGCAACCCTACTAGTGTGTGCCTTCCGCCCCCCCAATAAGGTTCCCCACCCCGTCTGAAAGCGAGAGTTGGGAGAACAGGTTACCTTGCGTTCCTGTGTCCTTATAAGGAAGTTGAAGGCTACTATAAAATCCCCCCTCATGGTCTCCTCTTCAGACTAAAGAAACCTAAATCCCTCAGCCTCTTCATAGAGCAATTGCTCCAGCCCCCTAATCGTTTTGGTTGTCCTCTGCTGGACCCTCTCCAATGTGTCCACATCCCTTCTGTAGTGGGGGGCCCAGAACTGGACACAGTACTCCAGATGTGGCCCCACCAAAGCCGAATAAAGGGGAATAATGACATCTCTGGATCTACTGGCAATGCTCCTCTTAATGCAACCTAATATGCCATTAGCCTTCTTGGCTACAAGGGCACACTGTTGACTCATCTCCAGCTTCTCATCCACTGTAACCCCCAGGTCCTGTCTGCAGAACTACTACTTAACTGGTTGGTCCCCAGCTTGTAACTATGCTTGGGATTCTTCCATCCCAAGTGCAGGACTGTACACTTGTCCTTGTTGAACCTCATCAGATTTCTTGTGGCCCAATCCTCCAATTTGTCTAAGTCATTCTGGACCCTATCTCCGCCCTTAGGCATCTTTTAGCCTTTTTGTTCTATTATTGTTTTTCTATTTGGTACTAGAAAATCAAACTTTCCTCCTGCTTGGGCCTCAAGTTTCACTCCAGCAGCCCTTCCACGAGTAGAATCGTCTGCAAAATAAAATGTCAGGGCTACCGTCATTAAGGTGCTTGTCCCTGTAAGGACATGTGACTGAACTGCTTGTTCAGAAGGTTTCTGGTGAATTGGTTTATGCACAGGTATGCCTCCCGTTCTTCTTTAACCACCGCAGTCTCTTGTTTTTGTCCGGAAGCAAATTCTCTGCCAAGCCACCTTTTTTCCCTTTCATGTAATTGTCTGCTCTTTCGTTCGGTGTGGTAGACTTGTTCTAGTGTGGCATTAGACAACCGAGCCACAGAAAAGTCTGCCTTGGTACCACTGAGTACCGGCCCAGACCAAAGTAGCTTTCAGACACCTTAAGAGAGTCTTGATTTGCAATTCTCCCCTTTCTTCTCCTTGGATTTTCAACTAGGAAAGTGTGCTAATCATCTGCTTTTGCGGAAAAACTTGCCAGCTGTCTACACTGGCCGCTTGAATTTCCGCAAAAGCACTGACGATCTCATGTAAGATTGTCAGTGCTTCTGCGGGAATACTATGCTGCTCCCGTTCGGGCAAAAGTCTTTTTCCGAAAGACTTCTGCGCAAAAGGGCCAGTGTAGACAGCAGAGAGTTCTTTTCCGCAAAAAAGCCCCGATGGCGAAAATGGCGATTGGGGCTTTTTTGCAGAAAAGCGCGTCTAGATTGGCCACGGACGCTTTTCCGTAAAAAGTTTACATACCCAGTATCTTGTGAAGAACTTGTCACCTCAGCACAGGGTCCCGGGGCGGGCTTTACCATAAGGGACCCGGAGAGATCATCTAGGCCAGCTGGAGGGGGCAGGGCAGGGGAGGGGAGAGGAGAGGAGAGGAGAGGAGAGGAGGTTGGCCACTGAAAATGTTGCAGTATTAATTTTCCTTTTATTTGACTTCATATCAAACAAATATTTACAGTTTAAATGACCTTGTTAATTCTCCCTTGTGTTAGTACTCTTTCTTCCAGAACGTTTTAAAAACACAGACGAGACATGTCTTCGCCTGGGTGGCAGGCATCCGAAGAAGGGCACGTGACCTCGATCTTGGAGCACGAGACAAAACTCACTCCGCTCCTGGAGGGGAAATGTTAGAGGCAACACTGGGCTCCAGTGAGCAGCAGCCAGGTGACGCACGTGTCTGTCCTTTCCACACATCTAGGGTGGCCTAGCTCCTAACCGTTCTCTGTCTCTTTTTCGGTCCCTGTAGACTTGGAGGAGATGAGAGGCTGGCCATGTGGTGGCAGAGACCGAAAGGAGCCACCCTCCCGAGACCCTGCCGGCAGATGGAAACCAGACAGTGATCTATGGAAGAAGAGCAAATAGCAATTGGCTCAAGGTAAGTATCGAGGGAGGGCCGCACAGACGTTTGCGAGCGTGGTACGGGTCCCTGAGAAAAGGCCCTCTGGCTCGTGGTGGAAGAACTTGAAAATACGAAGTACAAAAGTCACAGTGTAGTACTTAAAAGAAGTACTCGGGATCTTTTTCAGAGGGATAAGGCAACATGCCACATTTATTGATCACACACACACACATTAATTTATTTATATATATATTTATTTACCACATGCATATGATAAGTATTGATTATTCTGTGTCACTCACGCACTCACTCTCTCACACACACACACACGTGCACAAGCACACTCCGTCTTGCTGTTGTTACCAACTTGTTGCTCCCCTTAACTTCACTGGCCAGGTGAGTTAGATGGGGGAGGGGTGGAGCCGGGCTTCTGCTGATCCGGATCGATGCTCCGATGGTGACAAGATGAGACCCGGAGTCCTCTGCAAGACAACTCACTTTTATAGCAGCTTCCCTCTTATGCAAATATATCCCAGATTCAAAATCTGGGTCTGTGTCCTTTGGTCCCTTTGTGGGTGCTGTCTGTTAAGAGAGGTTGTTTTCCAAAGAAGGTGCTTGCTTCTAATCCCCAAGGCCTTCAATATGTCTGCTCTTCTTTCTTGAGCCCTCTTGACACCTTGGGTCTGGCTTCTACCCCCTTTTCAACTGGTGTAGCTCTCTGGAGGTGCTTGGCTCCCAAGTGTTACTCATTCACACCTCGTTCATTCAACTGGGCAATTGATTACAGAGTGGGGGGGAGAGAGTGGGGGAAAGATCTTATTCTACTCCTAGCAAATGACATTTTTACCTCTTTAACTATATACTCTGTATTAGAACCCTATGTAGAAAACTAAGTTACAAGGTTATATGGATTCAAGTTCTAATACAAAGTGACAAGGTCATATGGATTAATACAAAGTTACAAGGTTATATGGAGAGGCACAGTGTCAAGTCATATGAAGTACATAGGTTTATCTACAACAGAAACTGAACACCGATTTTTGTATTTTTAAAAATGTCATTAATCCCCCCCCCCCCCCCGCCACCCTCCCCGAATCTCCTGGCTGGCGATACTTAACGTGTCTAGGATCATACGGAAAACTAAGTGAGTAGGCTGCCAATTGACCTAGCGTCACGCATGCCGAGAGTTGGCAAAACTGGGATTGAAATAAAGACTTGGTCTCCCAGCAGCACCGAGGAGCCCCAGCCATGGATTAGGGCCTCGTGGGAATAGTTGTCTCCTAATTGATCTAATCTTTGGCTTTTGAGTTTGATATTATTGGTGAGTCCTTCTAGGCGACTGTTACTCGGCGTGCATGCGTGCGCACGTAAGTATGAGTGCAAGTGTGTGCGTCCGCAAGTGTCCATTTGCGTGTGTGTGCACGTGCCTGCGTGCGGGCAGATTGAGCAGATGCGTGTGTGGGCATCTGAGCGAGGGCACGAGTGGGCGCCCAGGCGTGTTAATCTGTTAATTCGCGTTTGTGAGTGTGTACACGCATCCCTGCGTGTGAGCATTTGGCAGGGTGAGTGGCTGTTGCACGGGCGTGTGCGTCTGACGTGTGCCAGTCAGACGGTGCCCTGGCAGCAGTAGCTCCTGGAAAGCGACACCCCTCCCCTCCCATCTGGAGCATGCAACTGGGATGAGAGGGGCAGGGAAGAGTAGCACTGCTGCAGCGCGTTTCAGCACGAGGCCCTAACTGCCGCGCGGTAGCTGCTCCTTTTGTATCCGACGTGGGGCAACAAGGAGCGGCCTCGCATCATGCCGGCGCCACGTGCGTTCAGTCCCACGGACCGGAAGTGACGTTTGCTCGGTCCACAGCCTGACAGCAACCGACTGGGAACCGTGACCGGAAGGTGCCCAGGTACGAGCGCTCAGCTGGTGCCAGGTCAGCGGGTGGTAGGCAGGAGACACGGGGCCAGGCGGGACGGGTTCAGACACGGGGTGCCCGGCTGGGACAGCGACTGGGGTTGGAGGTTTCCTGCGGCGGTGCAGCCAGCGTAGGCCACCAGCTCCCGTGGTACGTGGGGCAGAGGAAGGACAGCAGAGCGGAGGCTGGAACCGCTCCGACAAGGCACCACTCTGCTTATGGTTGCCAGGTGTCCGGTTTTGAACTGGACGGTCCAGGCTTTCAGCTTTTTCTTCGGGGAAACAAATTGAGAAAATATAAATGTCCGCGAAAGCGGCAAGGAGTTCTGTGCCACAGGACTCCTCGCTGCTTTTGCAGATTCAGACTAACGCGGCTACTCCTCTGATAAATGTCTGGTATTTTCTAAATCAGATGGAATGCAGATTGTGATGTCATGTCAGGCGTGTCTGGTATTTTGGTGAAACCATCTGGCAACCCTAGCTCTGCTCCTTGCTTGGCCGGGGTGGCGCCCTGCCTCTGTGGCAGGCCCTGACGTCACAGGGAGCGTGTTCCCCAGGAAATCCGGGCAGTGCAGCGGCTTCCGGTCCGCGCCACCCGGCCCCAAGGGAGAGGCGGCGGGAGGCGGCAGCGAGGTCAGAGCGTGACGCTGCCCCGCCCGGATCTCAGCCCTTGGGCGCCCCAGTGTGCACCCCGCCCGGCCGGGCCGCTCCCCTGTAGCTCCGCCCCCAGCGCTGCGCCCGCTGCCTCGTGGCCCGGCTCGGTGCGAAGCTGCCACTGCCGGCTACGAACAGCAGCGCACTGCTAGTGACGTCATTGCCCTGGCGCGGTGCATGCAAATGATGGAACGCGGGGCACGTTCTATCGGCTCCCCGGCGAGTGACACATGGGTTTGTGGGGCACACAGACGGGTCCCAGGCTCTGTCATTAATGGCAGGGGCGTGGCCTGGTCTGGGGGCGGGGCCACTGACCAGCAGGAACTCAGCTGGGACACAGAAGTGAGCGGCAGAAAACTCCTCGGGGTCTCCGGAAAATCCTCGCGCGGCCCCTCTGGGCTTGTGAACGGGACGCAGCAGAGGCAGCCGCCCCCCCTCCCCCCCCACCCGCCTCACGCTCCCCGCTGCACTTCCGAAGGCAACAGCAGCATCAGCCTGTCCCGCTGCCAGTCCCCGCACAAGCCGGCTGGGAAATTTGGTGTTGGGGGGAGCAGACTGCATGGGGGGGAGAGGAGTTTGGTGGTGGTGGGGGATCAGACTGCATGGGGCGGGGAGGAGTTTGGGGGGTAGGGGATCAGACTGCATGGGGGGGGAGGAGTTTGGGGGGGATCAGACTGCACGGGGGGGAGGAGCTTGGTGGGGGAGAGCAGACTGCACGGGGCGGGGAGGAGCTTGGTGGGGGAGAGCAGACTGCACGGGGCGGGGAGGAGTTTGGTGGGGGGGAGCAGACTGCACGGGGCGGGGAGGAGTTTGGTGGGGGGGAGCAGACTGCACGGGACGGAGAGGAGTTGGGGGGGATCAGACTGCACGGGGCGGGGAGGAGTTTGGGGAGGGGATCAGACTGCACGGGGCGGGGAGGAGTTTGGTGGTGAGGGGGAGCAGACTGCACGGGGCGGAGAGGAGTTGGGGGGGGAGCAGACTCCACGGGGCCGAGAGGAGTTTGGGAGGGGTTCAGACTGCACGGGGTGGAGAGGAGTTGGGGGGGGGAGCAGACTGTACGGGGCAGGGAGGAGTTTGGTGTGGGGGGAGCAGACTGCACGGGGCGGGGAGGAGTTTGGTGCGGGGGGAGCAGACTGCACGGGGCGGGGAGGAGTTTGGGGAGGGGAGCAGACTGGACAGGGCGGAGAGGAGTTTGGTGGGGTTCAGACTGTACCGGGCGGGGAGGAGTTGTGGGGGGCAGACTGCACGGGGTGGAGAGGAGTTTGGTGGGGGGGAGCAGACTGCATGGGGCGGAGAGGAGTTTGGTGGTGAGGGGGAGCAGACTGCACGGGGCGGGGAGGAGTTTGGGGAGGGGATCAGACTGCACGGGGCGGGGAGGAGTTTGGGGAGGGGATCAGACTGCACGGGGCGGGGAGGAGTTTGGGGGGGATCAGACTGCACGGGGCGGGGAGGAGTTTGGGGGGGATCAGACTGCACGGGACGGAGAGGAGTTTGGGGGGATCAGACTGCACGGGGCGGGGAGGAGTTTGGGGAGGGGATCAGACTACACGGGGCGGGGAGGAGTTTGGGGAGGGGATCAGACTACACGGGGCGGGGAGGAGTTTGGGGAGGGGATCAGACTATACGGGGCGGGGAGGAGTTTGGGGGGGAGCAGACTCCACGGGGCGGAGAGGAGTTTGGGGGGGTTCAGACTGCACGGGGCGGAGAGGAGTTGGGGGGGGAGCAGACTGCACGGGGCGGAGAGGAGTTGGGGGGGATCAGACTGCACGGGGCGGGGAGGAGTTTGGGGGGATCAGACTGCACGGGGCGGGGAGGAGTTTTGCGGGGGGGGGGAGGAGACTGCATGGGGCGGAGAGGAGTTTGGGGGGGAAGGGTTGCCGCGGAGTCTCCTCTCCCGAGTGGGGGCGGGGCATCAGCTAAGGACGCTGCCGTCTCTGAGGCAGGAGCCCCGCCCAGCAATTGGGAGGGGCGGGATGAGGGGGAGTAGGGAAAGTAGCCGCAGTGGCTTGTGGGAAACTGAATGCCCCTGTCCGCAGCTCCCATCGGCCATTGCAGGGCCAGGGCAGGCCCGGCGCTGTTCGGTTGGGCGGGTGCAGCGGAAGTGATATCACAACGGGGCATTGACCAGGGAGCGACGCGGTTGGTCGCGCGCTCGTGTCACTCCAAGTGTCAGCGACGCATCCTGGGACTTGTAGTTCTCATAGTGCGGCCTCCCGGGGCACGTCGCAGCGCGCCCCGCCCCTATCATAGCCCCGCCCCCCGGCATAGCCCCGCCCAGCGTGTTCCAGCTTCTCTCCGCCCCCACCTGCATCTCAGGACGTCCCGGCAGCGCTACTCAGGCCCTGCTCACGTCTGCCCGCGCCCTCTGCACGGCCCCCCCCGCCCGACCTGCACCCCCTTCCCCACCCCCAGTCCATTCTGCACCCCCCGCCCAACCTGCACCGCCTTCCCCACCCCCCAATCCATTCTGCACCCCCCGCCCGACCTGCACCCCCTTCCCCACCCCCAGTCCATTCTGCACCCCCTGCCCAATCTGCACCACCTTCCCCACCCCCGTCCATTCTGCACCCCCTGCCCAATCTGCACCCCCTTCCCCACCCCCAGTCCATTCTGCACCCCCTGCCCAATCTGCACCCCCTTCCCCACCCCAGTCCATTCTGCACCCCCTGCCCAATCTGCACCCCCTGCCCCACCCCCAGTCCATTCTGCACCCCCCACCCGACCTGCACCCCCTTCTCCCACTTCAGTGCATTCCTCACTCCCAGCCCAACCTGCACCGCCTTCCCCTCGCCCCTGCCCAACCTGCACCCCCTGCCCAACCTGCACCCCCTTCTCCCACCCCCCGTCCATTCTGCACCCCCCACCCAATCTGCACCCCTTTCCCCACCCCCCGTCCATTCTGCACCCCCTGTCCAATCTGCACCCCTTTCCCCACCCCCAGTCCATTCTGCGCCCCCCGCCCAATCTGCACCCCCTGCCCCACCCCAGTCCATTATGCAACCCCCGCCCGACCTGCACCCCCTTCTCCACCTCAGTGCATTCCTCACTCCCAGCCCAACCTGCACCGCCTTCCCCACCCCCCAGTCCATTCTACACCCCCTGCCCAATCTGCACCCCCTTCTCCCACCCCCAGTCCATTCTGCATCCCTTTCCCCACTCCCAGTCCATTCTACACTCCCTGCCCAATCTGCACCCCTTTTCCCACCCCCAGTCCATTCTGCACCCCTGCCCAATCTGCACCCCCTGCCCAATCTGCACCCCTTTCCCCACCCCCAGTCCATTCTACACCCCATGCCCAATCTGCACCCCTTTCCCCACCCCCAGTCCATTCTACACCCCCTGCCCAATCTGCATCCCTTTCCCCACCCCCAGTCCATTCTGCACCCCTGCCCAATCTGCACCCCCTGCCCAATCTGCACCCCTTTCCCCACCCCCAGTCCATTCTACACCCCCTGCCCAATCTGCACCCCTTTCCCCACCCCCAGTCCATTCTGCACCCCCTGCCCAATCTGCACCCCTTTCCCCACCCCAGTCCATTCTGCACCCCCCGCCCGACCTGCACCCCCTTCTCCACCTCAGTGCATTCCTCACTCCCAGCCCAACCTGCACCGCCTTCCCCACCCCCCAGTCCATTCTACACCCCCTGCCCAATCTGCACCCCCTTCTTCCACCCCCAGTCCATTCTGCAACCCCTGCCCAATCTGCACCCCCTTCTCCCACCCCCAGTCCATTCTGCATCCCTTTCCCCACTCCCAGTCCATTCTACACTCCCTGCCCAATCTGCACCCCCTTCTCCCACCCCCAGTCCATTCTACACCCCCTGCCCAATCTGCCCCCCCTTCTCCCACCCCCAGTCCATTCTGCAACCCCTGCCCAATCTGCACCCCCTTCTCCCACCCCCAGTCCATTCTGCATCCCTTTCCCCACCCCCTGCCCAATCTGCACCCCCTGCCCAATCTGCACCCCCTGCCCAATCTGCACCCCTTTCCCCACCCCCAGTCCATTCTGCACCCCTGCCCAATCTGCAGCCCCTGCCCAATCTGCATCCCTTTCCCAACCCCCAGTCCATTCTGCGCCCCCTGCCCAATCTGCACCCCTTTCCCCACTCCCAGTCCATTCTGCACCCCCTGCCCAATCTGCACCGCCTTCCCCACCCCCCGTCCATTCTGCACCCCGTGCCCTATCTGCACCGCCTTCCCCACCCCCTGCCCAACCTGCACCCCTTTCCCCACCCCCCATCCATTCTGCACCCCCTGCCCCACCCCAGTCCATTCTGCACCCCCCGCCCGACCTGCACCCCCTTCTCCCACCTCAGTGCATTCCTCACTCCCAGCCCAATCTGCACCCCTTTCCCCACCCCCAGTCCATTCTGCACCCCCCACCCAATCTGCACCCCTTTCCCCACCCCATCCATTCTGCACCCCTGCCTAACCTGCACCCCTTTCCCACCACCCTGTCCATTCTACACCCCCTGCCCAATCTGCAACCCTCTTACCGCACCCCCCAGTCCATTCTGCACCCCCTGCCCAATCTGCACTCCCTTCCCCCACCTCCCAATCCATACAACACCCCCTGCCTAACCTGCACTCCCTTCCCCACCACCCTGTCCATTCTACACCCCCTGCCCAATCTGCAACCCTCTTACCGCACCCCCCAGTCCATTCTGCACCCCCTGCCCAATCTGCACTCCCTTCCCCCACCTCCCAGTCCATACAACACCCCCTGCCCAATCTGCACTCCCTTTCCCACCCCCAGGCCATTCTACACCCTCTGCCCAACCTGCAACCTTCTTCTCCCACCCCCAGTCCGTACAACACCCCCTGCCTAACCTGCACTCCCTTCCCCACCCCCAGGCCAGTCAACACCCCCTCCTCAACCTGCACCCCCTTCCCTGACCACTAAGTGTATTCAACCCCTCCCCTCCCCTCCCACCCAAACTGCCTCTCGTGTTTCTCTCTTGTTGCTCTCTCGTATTGGCCAGTAGGTTCTGTCTGTCTGTTTCTGTCTGTGTCTTTGTCCTTGCTCTGCTTTTGCGGTGTCTTTGTACAGGACACGTACAGGCATTCCAGGTGAGCATCTCCATGGGTTAATGGCCCAGGAGCTAAGGGGAATTGTGCAGGTACGCCAGTCGCGCAAGGGAGAGCACGGGAGACCAGTGGTGTGTCATGGCAGAGTGACTCAGTATTGTTGTAATGGACCCGATACAGAGGGGTGGAGAGGGGGGGTCTAAAGCAGTGGTCTCCAACCTTTTTACACCCAAGATCACTTTTAAATGACAGACCAAGCCAAGATTTACTGCCCTGCCCCTTCCTTGAAGCCCCGCTCTCTCTATTCTCCTCCTCTCCATCACTTGCTGTCCCCAATCCTTATACTGCTACTTTTCTTTAAAAAAAACAATTCTTCTGTAGAATGAGGTTTTTCCAACATTTGGCCTGTCTAGACTGGACCAAATGTCAGAAAAAAAACCCTTCTTCTGGAAGCCACCTTATTCCTTGGGGAAAGAGGAATATAGGGGTGACCGAAAGAGCCAGATTGTTCTTCCACTAAAAAAGCGGAAGAACAAATGCAACCCTGGATGCAGAAGAGTTTTTCTGAGATATCTCCAGAATCCTGAAAAACTCCTGCAGTCTAGCCGGACCCCAGCTGGGTTGAGACAGGATGTGTAGTCTCTGCGGTGGGAATGAGGGATTTGGGTGTGGGAAGGGGTGAGAGGTGCAAGCTGTGGGAGGAAATCTGGATGGAGGAGGAGGTGGAGAAGGGGACACTGGCTCGGGGAGGGGGCTCCAGGCTGGGCGGTGTTGGGATACTAAGCAAGTCACAGGCTTGTGGATGTGAGGGTGCAGGAATTTGGGTTGGGGTATGTGAAGGGCTCAGGGCAGGGGGTTCCAGTGTTTGATAGGCTCAGATCTAGGGTCTGGGGAAGGGGGAGTGCAGGAGTGGTTGTGGCCAGATGGGGGCTAGGCCCCAATTGGGGGTTTGTTGGCCAAGCTCCATTTTTAAATAAAATACTATGTTAAGCACAAAAAGTTTCTGCAGTGTCTTTATTTATGAGAATGGCAGGGAACCTGCCTTGAGTCAGGGGTCACTGACGCATAGAAAAGTCCTTTGGGAGCAGGGGACACAATACTGGGGAGGGGTGCTAGTGGGTTCTGGGACAGGGAACAGGGTGCCAGTGGGGGCAGGGGAGAGGGGGCAGGGTGCCAGGACAGGTTTCTGCAGCAGGGGACAGGGTCCTGGGGGGGGGACAGGTTTCTGCAGTAGGAGACAGGGTGCCAGAGGGAACCGGTTCCTGCAGGGGGGGCAGGGTGCCGTGGGACAAGTTTCTGCAGAGTGGGGAAGGGTTATACAGCGGGGTGGGGGGGGGGCAAGGGAGAGGGAACGGGGCCAGGAGGGCGGGGGACAGGTTTGGGGCAGAGGAGAGGAAACAAGGTTGGGGGCAGGGAGTTCCCTACACCAGCCACGGAGGGAAGCCTCCGACCCGCGCTCCCTCCGGACTGACCGCAGGGCAGCCAGGCTGGAGTGAAGAGAAGCGGCTGCCCGGAGAGCTGGTCGTGGCGCTCAGCCAGGGTGCACCAAGCTCCACGTGGGCAGGCGCAGAGGAGAAGCCGCCGATCAGCTGGAGCGCGGGGCAGCGTCTTTCTGCTGAAAGCCACAGTCAGCTGGCTGGGGTGTTTCAGCCCTCCAGACCTCCCAGCTCCCACCATTCCTTGCAGCTACACACCTGTGTTGTTGCTCGGTGAGTAGCTGGTCCTCAAATGAGGAAATCTAATGTAAATGTACTGCGCACGCACGCAGTTCAGAGAGGGCTGAAGAGCTATTCTTAGAGCCTCAACATCTACCGGTAGATCGTGATCTATTGGTTGGTGACCATGGGGCTAAAGGCAAGAATTCCTGCAGCCAGAGACCTTAGTGAGTGAGAGCTCACGCTGGTCTTTTTCGGCCGCCCTTGCAGAGGAATCAGTGCGGGGCCGTGGGCAGAGAATAAATCGCCCGAGATGGACTTGAGCTGCTTCCTTGGTAGGTGCTTCCTTGGTAGCTCCCGTTTGTCAGGGGTGCTGGTTTCTCTGGAACACGGTGTCCTTCTCAGCAGACGCTTGGCTCGAGGAGGAAGACGCAAGGTGGTAAGGTTTCTGGCTGCCTCTCATGTGTTTCTCTCTTGTTGCTCTCTCGTATTGGCCAATACGTCCTGTCTGTCTGTTTCTGTCTGTGTCTTTGTCCTTGCTCTGCTTCTGCCGTGTCTTTGTACAGCACACTTGCAGGCATTCCAGGTGAGCATCTCCAAGGGTTAAGGGCTCAGGAGCCAACGGGAATTCAGCAGGTTCGCAAGTCGCGCAAGGGAGAGCGGTGGTGCGTCATGGCTGAATGACTCGGTGTTCTTGTAGAGGACCCGATACATAGGCGAGAGGGGGGGGAAAGGGCTAAAGGATAGAATTCCCACAGCCACAGACTTTAGTGAGTGAGAGCTAACGCTGGGCTTTTTTGGCCACCCTTGCAGAGGAATCAGTGCGTGGCCGTGGGCGGAAAATAAATCGTCCGAGATGTACTTGAGCTGCCTGGACGTGATTCTCGGAACACGTGAAGGGTCCTCAGCGTTCGGCCTTCCCATGGCTCTGTGTGAGTAAGAGGTGCGTGCTTTGAAATCTTTAAGCGTCCTGGCAGTATGTTTCTTCTGAGGCAGAGAGCTTCCTGCTGGGGCACGGAGCCTGGTGGCTTGGGGACTGGTGAAGGGGCAGTAGGCGGTTCAACAGTGCGTGGATAGATATTCAATGCCTCCGTTCTCTCCGCGTTCCTGGAGTGGCAGCGGGAGGGAGTGGCCGATGGTGGGAGGCAGCGGTGCGATGGTGGGAGGAGAAGCGATGCCGCGTCCTTGCGGACTGAAAAGCTAAGTTGTTTGTTTGTTTTTTCCCCTCTGCTGTGTTCGGTAGCGAGCGATAAGAAGTCAACCCTCCCGGTGTCCTCCCGTCTGGGGATGGAACGGAAATGAGAACAGCGAGCTCGGGAGCTTGGTCGAAGCGAGGCGAGAACCGTCCGGCTGGGGGAGTGGAGCAGCCATCGCTGACAGGGAGATAAGTGTCGGGTCTGGAAATCTCTCGGCTTACGGCCCACTCGGGTCTAGGAAGGGAAGTCACATTTGCTTAGACAGCGAGTCCGAGCGGAGGTTCCCGAGGTGCTTCCTTGGTAGTGGGAGAAACAGGGCTCCCGTTTGTCAGGGGTGCTGGTTTCTCTGGAACACGGTGTCCTTCTCAGCAGACGCTTGGCTCGAGGAGGAAGACGCAAGGTGGTAAGGTTTCTGACTGCCTCTTATGTGTTTCTCTCTTGTTGCTCTCTAGTATTGGCCAATACGTTCTGTCTGTCTGTTTCTGTCTGTGTCTTTGTCCTTGCTCTGCTTCTGCCGTGTCCTTGTACAGCACACTTGCAGGCATTCCAGGTGAGCATCTCCAAGGGTTAAGGGCTCAGGAGCCAATGGGAATGCTGCAGGTACGCCAGTCGCGCAAGGGAGAGCGGTGGTGCATCATGGCTGACTGACTCAGTGTTCTTGTAGAGGAACTGATACATAGGCGAGAGGGGGAGAAAGGGCTAAAGGATAGAATTCCCACAGCCACAGACTTTAGTGAGTGAGAGCTAACGCTGGGCTTTTTTGGCCACCCTTGCAGAGGAATCAGTGCGTGGCCGTGGGCGGAGAATAAATCGTCCGAGATGTACTTGAGCTGCCTGGACGTGATTCTCGGAACACGTGAAGGGTCCTCAGCGTTCGGCCTTCCCATGGCTCTGCGTGAGTAAGAGGTGCGTGCTTTGAAATCTTCAAGCGTCCTGGCAGTATGTTTCTTCTGAGGCAGAGAGCTTCCTGCTGGGGCACGGAGCCTGGTGGCTTGGGGACTGGTGAAGGGGCAGTAGGCGGTTCAATAGAGCGTGGATAGATATTCAAGGCCTCCGTTCTCTCCGCGTTCCTGGAGTGGCAGCGGGAGGGGGTGGCCGATGGTGGGAGGAGAAGCGATGCCACGTCCTTGCGGACTGAAAAGCTAAGTTGTTTGTTTGTTTTTTCCCCTCTGCTGTGTTCTGTAGCGAGCGATAAGAAGTCAACCCTCCCGGTGTCCTCCCGTCTGGGGATGGAACGGAAAAGAGAACAGCGAGCTCGGGAGCTTGGTCGAAGCGAGGCGAGAACCGTCCTGCTGGGAGCGGAGCAGCCATCGCTGACCGGGAGATAAGTGTCGGGTCTGGAAATCTCTCAGCTTACGGCCCACTCGGGTCTAGGAAGGGAAGTCACGTTTGCTTAGACAGCGAGTCCGAGCGGAGGTTCTCAAGGTGCTTCCTTGGTAGCTCCCGTTTGTCAGGGGTGCTGGTTTCTCTGGAACACGGTGTCCTTCTCAGCAGACGCTTGTCTCGAGGAGGAAGACGCAAGGTGGTAAGGTTTCTGACTGCATCTTATGTGTTTCTATCTTGTTGCTCTCTCGTATTGGCCAATACGTTCTGTCTGTCTGTTTCTGTTTGTGTCTTTATCCTTGCTCTGCTTCTGCCGTGTCTTTGTACAGCACACTTGCAGGCATTCCAGGTGAGCATCTCCAAGGGTTAAGGGCTCAGGAGCCAATGGGAATGCTGCAGGTACGCCAGTCGCGCAAGGGAGAGCGGTGGTGCGTCATGGCTGACTGACTCAGTGTTCTTGTAGAGGACCCGATACATAGGCGAGAGGGGGGGAAAGGGCTAAAGGATAGCATTCCCACAGCCACAGACCTTAGTGAGTGAGAGCTAACGCTGGGCTTTTTCGGCCAGCCTTGCAGAGGAATCAGTGAGGGGCCGTGGGCTGAGAAGATATCGTCCGAGATGGACTTGAGCTGCCTGGACGTGATTCTCGGAACACGTGAAGGGTCCTCAGCGTTCGGCCTTCCCATGGCTCTGTGTGAGTTAGAGGTGCGTGCTTTGAAATCTTCCTTGCTCTGCTTCTGCCGTGTCCTTGTACAGCACACTTGCAGGCATTCCAGGTGAGCATCTCCAAGGGTTAAGGGCTCAGGAGCCAACGGGAATTCTGCAGGTTCGCAAGTCGTGCAAGGGAGAGCGGTGTTGCGTCATAGTTGACTGACTCAGTGTTCTTGTAGAGGACCCGATACATAGGCGAGAGGGGGGGAAAGGGCTAAAGGATAGAATTCCCACAGCCACAGACCTTAGTGAGTGAGAGCTAACGCTGGGCTTTTTCGGCCACCCTTGCAGAGGAATCAGTGAGGGGCCGTGGGCTGAGAAGATACCGTCCGAGATGGACTTCAGCTGCCTGGACGTGATTCTTGGAACACGTGAAGGGTCCCCAGCATTCTGCCTTCCCATGGCTCTGTGTGAGTAAGAGGTGCGTGCTTTGAAATCTTCAAGCGTCCTGGCAGCATGTTTCTTCTGAGGCAGAGAGCTTCCTGCTGGGGCACGGAGCCTGGTGGCTTGGGGACTGGTGAAGGGGCAGTAGGCGGTTCAACAGTGTGTGGATAGATATTCAAGGCCTCCGTTCTCTCCGCGTTCCTGGAGTGGCAGCGGGAGGGGGTGGCCAATGGTGGGAGGCAGCGGTGCGATGGTGGGAGGAGAAGCGATGCCGCGTCCTTGCGGACTGAAAAGCTAAGTTGTTTGTTTGTTTCTTCCCCTCTGCTGTGTTCGGTAGCGAGCGATAAGAAGTCAACCCTCCCGGTGTCCTCCCGTCTGGGGATGGAACGGAAAAGAGAACAGCGAGCTCGGGAGCTTGGTCGAAGCGAGGCGAGAACCGTCCGGCTGGGAGTGGAGCAGCCATCGCTGACCGGGAGATAAGTGTCGGCTCTGGAAATCTCTCGGCTTACGGCCCACTCGGGTCTAGGAAGGGAAGTCACGTTTGCTTAGACAGCGAGTCCGAGCGGAGGTTCCCGAGGTGCTTCCTTGGTAGCTCCCGTTTGTCAGGGCTTCCGTTTGTCACGGGTGCTGGTTTCTCTGGAACACGGTGTCCTTCTCAGCAGACGCTTGGCTCGAGGAGGAAGATGCAAGGTGGTAAGGTTTCTGGCTGCCTCTCATGTGTTTCTCTCTTGTTGCTCTCTCGTATTGGCCAACACGTCCTTTCTGTCTGTTTCTGTCTGTGTCTTTGTCCTTGCTCTGCTTCTGCCGTGTCCTTGTACAGCACACTTGCAGGCATTCCAGGGAGCATCTCCAAGGGTTAAGGGCTCAGGAGCCAACGGGAATTCTGCAGGTACGCCAGTCGCGCAAGGGAGAGCGGTGGTGCGTCATGGCTGACTGACTCAGTGTTCTTGTAGAGGACCCGATACATAGGCGAGAGGGGGGGAAAGGGCTAAAGGATAGAATTCCCACAGCCACAGACTTTAGTGAGTGAGAGCTAACGCTGGGCTTTTTCGGCCACCCTTGCAGAGGAATCAGTGAGGGGCCGTGGGCTGAGAAGATATCGTCCGAGATGGACTTGAGCTGCCTGGACGTGATTCTCGGAACACGTGAAGGGTCCTCAGCGTTCGGCCTTCCCATGGCTCTGTGTGAGTAAGAGGTGCGTGCTTTGAAATCTTCAAGCGTCCTGGCACTATGTTTCTTCTGAGGCAGAGAGCTTCCTGCTGGGTCACGGAGCCTGGTGGCTTGGGGACTGGTGAAGGGGCATAGGCAGTTCAACAGAGCGTGGATAGATATTCAAGGCCTCCGTTCTCTCCGCGTTCCTGGAGTGGCAGCGGGAGGGGGTGGCCGATGGTGGGAGGAGAAGCGATGCCGCGTCCTTGCGGACTGAAAAGCTAAGTTGTTTGTTTGTTTTTTCCCCTCTGCTGTGTTCGGTAGCGAGCGATAAGAAGTCAACCCTCCCGGTGTCCTCCCGTCTGGGGATGGAACGGAAATGAGAACAGCGAGCTCGGGAGCTTGGTCGAAGCGAGGCGAGAACCGTCCGGCTGGGGGAGTGGAGCAGCCATCGCTGACAGGGAGATAAGTGTCGGGTCTGGAAATCTCTCGGCTTACGGCCCACTCGGGTCTAGGAAGGGAAGTCACATTTGCTTAGACAGCGAGTCCGAGCGGAGGTTCCCGAGGTGCTTCCTTGGTAGTGGGAGAAACAGGGCTCCCGTTTGTCAGGGGTGCTGGTTTCTCTGGAACACGGTGTCCTTCTCAGCAGACGCTTGGCTCGAGGAGGAAGACGCAAGGTGGTAAGGTTTCTGACTGCCTCTTATGTGTTTCTCTCTTGTTGCTCTCTAGTATTGGCCAATACGTTCTGTCTGTCTGTTTCTGTCTGTGTCTTTGTCCTTGCTCTGCTTCTGCCGTGTCCTTGTACAGCACACTTGCAGGCATTCCAGGTGAGCATCTCCAAGGGTTAAGGGCTCAGGAGCCAATGGGAATGCTGCAGGTACGCCAGTCGCGCAAGGGAGAGCGGTGGTGCATCATGGCTGACTGACTCAGTGTTCTTGTAGAGGAACTGATACATAGGCGAGAGGGGGAGAAAGGGCTAAAGGATAAAATTCCCACAGCCACAGACTTTAGTGAGTGAGAGCTAACGCTGGGCTTTTTTGGCCACCCTTGCAGAGGAATCAGTGCGTGGCCGTGGGCGGAGAATAAATCGTCCGAGATGTACTTGAGCTGCCTGGACGTGATTCTCGGAACACGTGAAGGGTCCTCAGCGTTCGGCCTTCCCATGGCTCTGCGTGAGTAAGAGGTGCGTGCTTTGAAATCTTCAAGCGTCCTGGCAGTATGTTTCTTCTGAGGCAGAGAGCTTCCTGCTGGGGCACGGAGCCTGGTGGCTTGGGGACTGGTGAAGGGGCAGTAGGCGGTTCAACAGAGCGTGGATAGATATTCAAGGCCTCCGTTCTCTCCGCGTTCCTGGAGTGGCAGCGGGAGGGGGTGGCCGATGGTGGGAGGAGAAGCGATGCCACGTCCTTGCGGACTGAAAAGCTAAGTTGTTTGTTTGTTTTTTCCCCTCTGCTGTGTTCTGTAGCGAGCGATAAGAAGTCAACCCTCCCGGTGTCCTCCCGTCTGGGGATGGAACGGAAAAGAGAACAGCGAGCTCGGGAGCTTGGTCGAAGCGAGGCGAGAACCGTCCTGCTGGGAGCGGAGCAGCCATCGCTGACCGGGAGATAAGTGTCGGGTCTGGAAATCTCTCAGCTTACGGCCCACTCGGGTCTAGGAAGGGAAGTCACGTTTGCTTAGACAGCGAGTCCGAGCGGAGGTTCTCAAGGTGCTTCCTTGGTAGCTCCCGTTTGTCAGGGGTGCTGGTTTCTCTGGAACACGGTGTCCTTCTCAGCAGACGCTTGTCTCGAGGAGGAAGACGCAAGGTGGTAAGGTTTCTGACTGCATCTTATGTGTTTCTATCTTGTTGCTCTCTCGTATTGGCCAATACGTTCTGTCTGTCTGTTTCTGTTTGTGTCTTTGTCCTTGCTCTGCTTCTGCCGTGTCTTTGTACAGCACACTTGCAGGCATTCCAGGTGAGCATCTCCAAGGGTTAAGGGCTCAGGAGCCAATGGGAATGCTGCAGGTACGCCAGTCGCGCAAGGGAGAGCGGTGGTGCGTCATGGCTGACTGACTCAGTGTTCTTGTAGAGGACCCGATACATAGGCGAGAGGGGGGGAAAGGGCTAAAGGATAGCATTCCCACAGCCACAGACCTTAGTGAGTGAGAGCTAACGCTGGGCTTTTTCGGCCAGCCTTGCAGAGGAATCAGTGAGGGGCCGTGGGCTGAGAAGATATCGTCCGAGATGGACTTGAGCTGCCTGGACGTGATTCTCGGAACACGTGAAGGGTCCTCAGCGTTCGGCCTTCCCATGGCTCTGTGTGAGTTAGAGGTGCGTGCTTTGAAATCTTCCTTGCTCTGCTTCTGCCGTGTCCTTGTACAGCACACTTGCAGGCATTCCAGGTGAGCATCTCCAAGGGTTAAGGGCTCAGGAGCCAACGGGAATTCTGCAGGTTCGCAAGTCGTGCAAGGGAGAGCGGTGTTGCGTCATAGTTGACTGACTCAGTGTTCTTGTAGAGGACCCGATACATAGGCGAGAGGGGGGGAAAGGGCTAAAGGATAGAATTCCCACAGCCACAGACCTTAGTGAGTGAGAGCTAACGCTGGGCTTTTTCGGCCACCCTTGCAGAGGAATCAGTGAGGGGCCGTGGGCTGAGAAGATACCGTCCGAGATGGACTTCAGCTGCCTGGACGTGATTCTTGGAACACGTGAAGGGTCCCCAGCATTCTGCCTTCCCATGGCTCTGTGTGAGTAAGAGGTGCGTGCTTTGAAATCTTCAAGCGTCCTGGCAGCATGTTTCTTCTGAGGCAGAGAGCTTCCTGCTGGGGCACGGAGCCTGGTGGCTTGGGGACTGGTGAAGGGGCAGTAGGCGGTTCAACAGTGTGTGGATAGATATTCAAGGCCTCCGTTCTCTCCGCGTTCCTGGAGTGGCAGCGGGAGGGGGTGGCCAATGGTGGGAGGCAGCGGTGCGATGGTGGGAGGAGAAGCGATGCCGCGTCCTTGCGGACTGAAAAGCTAAGTTGTTTGTTTGTTTCTTCCCCTCTGCTGTGTTCGGTAGCGAGCGATAAGAAGTCAACCCTCCCGGTGTCCTCCCGTCTGGGGATGGAACGGAAAAGAGAACAGCGAGCTCGGGAGCTTGGTCGAAGCGAGGCGAGAACCGTCCGGCTGGGAGTGGAGCAGCCATCGCTGACCGGGAGATAAGTGTCGGCTCTGGAAATCTCTCGGCTTACGGCCCACTCGGGTCTAGGAAGGGAAGTCACGTTTGCTTAGACAGCGAGTCCGAGCGGAGGTTCCCGAGGTGCTTCCTTGGTAGCTCCCGTTTGTCAGGGCTTCCGTTTGTCACGGGTGCTGGTTTCTCTGGAACACGGTGTCCTTCTCAGCAGACGCTTGGCTCGAGGAGGAAGATGCAAGGTGGTAAGGTTTCTGGCTGCCTCTCATGTGTTTCTCTCTTGTTGCTCTCTCGTATTGGCCAACACGTCCTTTCTGTCTGTTTCTGTCTGTGTCTTTGTCCTTGCTCTGCTTCTGCCGTGTCCTTGTACAGCACACTTGCAGGCATTCCAGGGAGCATCTCCAAGGGTTAAGGGCTCAGGAGCCAACGGGAATTCTGCAGGTACGCCAGTCGCGCAAGGGAGAGCGGTGGTGCGTCATGGCTGACTGACTCAGTGTTCTTGTAGAGGACCCGATACATAGGCGAGAGGGGGGGAAAGGGCTAAAGGATAGAATTCCCACAGCCACAGACTTTAGTGAGTGAGAGCTAACGCTGGGCTTTTTCGGCCACCCTTGCAGAGGAATCAGTGAGGGGCCGTGGGCTGAGAAGATATCGTCCGAGATGGACTTGAGCTGCCTGGACGTGATTCTCGGAACACGTGAAGGGTCCTCAGCGTTCGGCCTTCCCATGGCTCTGTGTGAGTAAGAGGTGCGTGCTTTGAAATCTTCAAGCGTCCTGGCACTATGTTTCTTCTGAGGCAGAGAGCTTCCTGCTGGGTCACGGAGCCTGGTGGCTTGGGGACTGGTGAAGGGGCATAGGCAGTTCAACAGAGCGTGGATAGATATTCAAGGCCTCCGTTCTCTCCGCGTTCCTGGAGTGGCAGCGGGAGGGGGTGGCCGATGGTGGGAGGAGAAGCGATGCCGCGTCCTTGCGGACTGAAAAGCTAAGTTGTTTGTTTGTTTTTTCCCCTCTGCTGTGTTCGGTAGCGAGCGATAAGAAGTCAACCCTCCCGGTGTCATCCCGTCTGGGGATGGAACGGAAAAGAGAACAGCGAGCTCGGGAGCTTGGTCGAAGCGATGCGAGAACCGTCCAGCTGGGAGCGGAGCAGCCATCGCTGACTGGGAACTAAGCGTTGGGTCTGGAAATCTCTCGGCTTACGACCCACTCGGGTCTAGGAAGGGAAGTCACGTTTGCTTAGACAGCGAGTCCGAGCGGAGGTTCCCGAGGTGCTTCCTTGGTAGTGGGAGAAACAGGGCTCCCGTTTGTCAGGGGTGCTGGTTTCTCTGGAACACGGTGTCCTTTTCAGCAGACGCTTGGCTCGAGGAGGAAGACGCAAGGTGGTAAGGTTTCCGGCTGCCTCTCATGTGTTTCTCTCTTGTTGCTCTCTCGTATTGGCCAATACGTTCTGTCTGTCTGTTTCTGTATGTGTCTTTGTCCTTGCTGTCCTTCTGCCGTGTCCCTGTATAGCTCACGTGCAGGCATTCCAGGTGAGCATCTCCACGGGTTAAGGGCTCAGGAGCCAACGGGAATTCTGCAGGTTCGCAAGTCGCGCAAGGGAGAGCGGTGGTGCGTCATGGCTGACTGACTCAGTGTTCTTGTAGAGGAACCGATACATAGGCGAGAGGGGGGGAAAGGGCTAAAGGATAGAATTCCCACAGCCACAGACTTTAGTGAGTGAGAGCTAACGCTGGGCTTTTTTGGCCACCCTTGCAGAGGAATCAGTGCGTGGCCGTGGGCGGAGAATAAATCGTCCGAGATGGACTTGAGCTGCCTGGACGTGATTCTCGGAACACGTGAAGGGTCCTCAGCGTTCGGCCTTCCCATGGCTCTGTGTGAGTAAGAGGTGCGTGCTTTGAAATCTTCAAGCGTCCAAGTATGTTTCTTCTGAGGCAGAGAGCTTCCTGCTGGGGCACGGAGCCTGGTGGCTTGGGGACTGGTGAAGGGGCAGTAGGCGGTTCAACAGAGCGTGGATAGATATTCAAGGCCTCCGTTCTCTCCGCGTTCCTGGAGTGGCAGCGGGAGGGGGTGGCCGATGGTGGGAGGCTGCGGTGCGATGGTGGGAGAAGCGATGCCGCGTCCTTGCGGACTGAAACGCTAAGTTGTTTGGTTGGTTTTCCCCCCTCTGCTGTGTTCGGTAGCGAGCGATAAGAAGTCAACCCTCCCGGTGTCCTCCCGTCTGGGGACGGAACGGTAATGAGAACAGCGAGCTCGGGAGCTTGGTCAAAGCGAGGCTCGTTGAGCTTCTGGGGGGAGGGGGTCTCTGGCGCCGCTCTCGGGTGATGCTGCTGGGTAGGAGGGGTCTATCGCGTCGCTCTCGGGTTGTGCTGCTTGGGGGGTTCTCTGGCTCCTCTCTCAGGTAGCGCTGCTTGAGGGGAGTCTTTGGCGCCGCTCTTTGGTGAGGCTGCTGGGGCGGGACACTGGCGCCGCTCTCGGGTCGCAATACTGGGGGGGGGTCTCTGGTGCCAAATTCAGGTGACGCAGATGGGGGGCTCTCTGGCACCGCTCCTGGGTGACGCTGCTGGGGGGGGGACTCTGGAGCTACTCTCGGGTGACGCTGCTGGGGGGGGGGTTCTCCAGCGGTGCTCTAGGGTCGCGCTGCTGGGGGGGTCTCTGGCGCCGCATTCGGGTGATGCTGAGCGGGGGTCTCTGGCATCACTTTCAGGTGATGCTGCTGGGGTGAGTCTCTGGCACCGCTCTCGGGTTGTGCTACTGGGGGGGGGCTCTGGCGCCAATCTCCTGGAACTGCTGGGGGTGAGGGTCTCCGCTACTGGGGGAGGGGGCTCTGGCTCCGCTCTCGGATGACGCTGCTGGGGGGTGTCTCTGGTGTCACTCTCAGGTGGAGCTGCTCGGTGGATCTCTGACGCCTCTTTCAGGTGATGCTACTGTGGGGGGGTTTCTGGCGCTGCTCTTGGGTGACACTGCTGGGGGGGGGATCTCTGGTTCCGCTCTCAGGTCGCGCTGTTGTGGACGGTCTCTGGTGCTGCTCTCGGGTTGCGCTGCTGGGGGGGTGGGTGTCTGGCGCTGGTCTTGGGTCACGCTGCTGGGGGGGTCTCTGGTGCTGCTCTCGGTTTGCGCTGCTGGGGGGGTCTCTGGTGCTGCTCTCGGGTGGCGCTGGTGGGAGGGGGTCTCTGACGCTGCTCTCGGTTTGCGCTGCTGGGGGGGTCTCTGGCGCTGCTCTCGGGTGCCGCTGGTGGGGGGGGTCTCTGACGCTGCTCTCGGTTTGCGCTGTTGGGGGGGGTCTCTGGCGCCGCTCTCGGGTGGCGCTGCTGGGGGTGTCTCTGGTGCTGCTCTCGGGTGGCGCTGTGGGGGGGTCTCTGACGCTGCTCTCGGGTGGCGCTGTTGGGGGGGTCTCTGGCGCTGCTCTCGGGTGGCGCTGCTGGGGGGGTGGGTGTCTGGCGCTGGTCTTGGGTCACGCTGCTGAGGAGGGGTCTCTGGGTCCGCTCTTGGGTCGCGATGCTGGGGGGGGTCTCTGGTGTCTCTCTCGGGTGGCGCTGCTGGGGGGGTCTCTGGCGCTGCTCTCGGGTGGCGCTGTTGGGGGGGGTCTCTGGCGCCGCTCTCGGGTTGCGCTGCTGGGGGGGTGGGTGTCTGGCGCTGGTCTTGGGTCACGCTGCTGAGGAGGGGTCTCTGGGTCCGCTCTCGGGTGGCGCTGCTGGGGGGGTCTCTGGCGCTGCTCTCGGGTGGCGCTGGTGGGGGGGGGTCTCTGACGCTGCTCTCGGGTGGGGCTGTTGGGGGGGGTCTCTGGCGCCGCTCTCGGGTGGCGCTGCTGGGGGGGTCTCTGGCGCCGCTCTCGGGTTGCGCTGCTGGGGGGGTCTCTGGTGCTGCTCTCGGGTGGCGCTGTTGGGGGGGGGGTCTCTGACGCTGCTCTCGGTTTGCGCTGCTGGGGGGGTCTCTGGTGTCTCTCTCGGGTTGCGCTGCTGGGGGGGGTCTCTGGTGCTGCTCTCGGGTTGCGCTGCTGGGGGGGTCTCTGGTGCCGCTCTCGGGTTGCGCTGCTGGGGGGGGTCTCTGGTGCCGCTCTCGGGTGGCACTGTTGGGGGGGTCTCTGACGCTGCTCTCGGTTTGCGCTGCTGGGGGGGTCTCTGGTGCCGCTCTCGGGTTGCGCTGCTGGGGGGGTCTCTGGTGCCGCTCTCGGGTTGCGCTGCTGGGGGGGTCTCTGGTGCTGCTCTCGGTTTGCGCTGCTGGGGGGGTCTCTGGTGTCTCTCTCGGGTGGCGCTGCTGGGGGGGTCTCTGGTGCTGCTCTCGGTTTGCGCTGCTGGGGGGGTCTCTGGTGCTGCTCTCGGGTGGCGCTGGTGGGAGGGGGTCTCTGACGCTGCTCTCGGTTTGCGCTGCTGGGGGGGTCTCTGGTGCCGCTCTCGGGTTGCGCTGCTGGGGGGGTCTCTGGTGCCGCTCTCGGGTTGCGCTGCTGGGGGGGTCTCTGGTGCCGCTCTCGGGTGGCGCTGTTGGGGGGGGTCTCTGACGCTGCTCTCGGGTTGCGCTGCTGGGGGGGGTCTCTGGTGCTGCTCTCGGGTGGCGCTGTTGGGGGGGGTCTCTGACGCTGCTCTCGGGTTGCGCTGCTGGGGGGGTCTCTGGTGCCGCTCTCGGGTGGCACTGTTGGGGGGGTCTCTGACGCTGCTCTCGGTTTGCGCTGCTGGGGGGGTCTCTGGTGCCGCTCTCGGGTTGCGCTGCTGGGGGGGTCTCTGGTGCTGCTCTCGGGTGGCGCTGTTGGGGGGGGTCTCTGACGCTGCTCTCGGGTGGCGCTGCTGGGGGGGTGGGTGTCTGGCGCTGGTCTTGGGTCACGCTGCTGAGGAGGGGTCTCTGGGTCCGCTCTTGGGTCGCGATGCTGGGGGTGGGTCTCTGGTGTCTCTCTCGGGTGGCGCTGCTGGGGGGGTCCTCTGGTGCTGCTCTCGGTTTGCGCTGCTGGGGGGGTCTCTGGTGCTGCTCTCGGGTGGCGCTGGTGGGAGGGGGTCTCTGACGCTGCTCTCGGTTTGCGCTGCTGGGGGGGTCTCTGGCGCTGCTCTCGGGTGCCGCTGGTGGGGGGGGGTCTCTGACGCTGCTCTCGGTTTGCGCTGTTGGGGGGGGGTCTCTGGCGCCGCTCTCGGGTGGCGCTGCTGGGGGGGGTCTCTGGCGCCGCTCTCGGGTGGCGCTGCTGGGGGGGTCTCTGGCGCTGCTCTCGGGTGGCGCTGCTGGGGGGGTGGGTGTCTGGCGCTGGTCTTGGGTCACGCTGCTGAGGAGGGGTCTCTGGGTCCGCTCTTGGGTCGCGATGCTGGGGGGGGGGTCTCTGGTGTCTCTCTCGGGTGGCGCTGCTGGGGGGGTCTCTGGCGCTGCTCTCGGGCGGCGCTGTTGGGGGGGTCTCTGGCGCTGCTCTCGGGTGGCGCTGTTGGGGGGGGTCTCTGACGCTGCTCTCGGTTTGCGCTGTTGGGGGGGGTCTCTGGCGCCGCTCTCGGGTTGCGCTGCTGGGGGGGTGGGTGTCTGGCGCTGGTCTTGGGTCACGCTGCTGAGGAGGGGTCTCTGGGTCCGCTCTTGGGTCGCGATGCTGGGGGTGGGTCTCTGGTGTCTCTCTCTGGTGGCGCTGCTGGGGGGGTCTCTGGCGCTGCTCTCGGGTGGCGCTGGTGGGGGGGGTCTCTGACGCTGCTCTCGGGTGGCGCTGTTGGGGGGGGTCTCTGGCGCCGCTCTCGGGTTGCTCTGCTGGGGGGGGTCTCTGGCGCCGCTCTCGGGTTGCGCTGCTGGGGGGGTCTCTGGTGCTGCTCTCGGGTGGCGCTGTTGGGGGGGGGTCTCTGACGCTGCTCTCGGTTTGCGCTGCTGGGGGGGTCTCTGGTGTCTCTCTCGGGTTGCGCTGCTGGGGGGGTCTCTGGTGCCGCTCTCGGGTTGCGCTGCTGGGGGGGTCTCTGGTGCTGCTCTCGGGTGGCGCTGTTGGGGGGGGTCTCTGACGCTGCTCTCGGGTTGCGCTGCTGGGGGGGTCTCTGGTGCTGCTCTCGGGTGGCGCTGTTGGGGGGGGTCTCTGACGCTGCTCTCGGGTTGCGCTGCTGGGGGGGTCTCTGGTGCCGCTCTCGGGTGGCACTGTTGGGGGGGTCTCTGACGCTGCTCTCAGTTTGTGCTGCTGGGGGGGTCTCTGGTGCCGCTCTCGGGTTGCGCTGCTGGGGGGGGTCTCTGGTGCTGCTCTCGGGTGGCGCTGTTGGGGGGGGTCTCTGACGCTGCTCTCGGTTTGCACTGTTGGGGGGGTCTCTGGCGCTGCTCTCGGGTGGCACTGTTGGGGGGGTCTCTGACGCTGCTCTCGGGTTGCGCTGCTGGGGGGTGTCTCTGGTGTCACTCTCAGGTGGAGCTGCTCGGTGGATCTCTGACGCCTCTTTCAGGTGATGCTACTGTGGGGGGGTTTCTGGCGCTGCTCTTGGGTGACACTGCTGGGGGGGGAACTCTGGTTCCGCTCTCAGGTCGCGCTGTTGTGGACGGTCTCTGGTGCTGCTCTCGGGTTGCGCTGCTGGGGGGGTGGGTGTCTGGCGCTGGTCTTGGGTCACGCTGCTGAGGAGGGGTCTCTGGGTCCGCTCTTGGGTCGCGATGCTGGGAGGGGGGTCTCTGGTGTCTCTCTCGGGTGGCGCTGCTGGGGGGGTCTCTGGTGCTGCTCTCGGTTTGCGCTGCTGGGGGGGTCTCTGGTGCTGCTCTCGGGTGGCGCTGGTGGGAGGGGGTCTCTGACGCTGCTCTCGGTTTGCGCTGCTGGGGGGGTCTCTGGCGCTGCTCTCGGGTGCCGCTGGTGGGGGGGGTCTCTGACGCTGCTCTCGGTTTGCGCTGTTGGGGGGGGTCTCTGGCGCCGCTCTCGGGTGGCGCTGCTGGGGGGGTCTCTGGTGCTGCTCTCGGGTGGCGCTGTTGGGGGGGGGTCTCTGACGCTGCTCTCGGGTTGCGCTGCTGGGGGGGTCTCTGGTGCCGCTCTCGGGTGGCACTGTTGGGGGGGTCTCTGACGCTGCTCTCAGTTTGTGCTGCTGGGGGGGTCTCTGGTGCCGCTCTCGGGTTGCGCTGCTGGGGGGGGTCTCTGGTGCTGCTCTCGGGTGGCGCTGTTGGGGGGGGTCTCTGACGCTGCTCTCGGTTTGCACTGTTGGGGGGGGTCTCTGGCGCTGCTCTCGGGTGGCACTGTTGGGGGGGTCTCTGACGCTGCTCTCGGGTTGCGCTGCTGGGGGGTGTCTCTGGTGTCACTCTCAGGTGGAGCTGCTCGGTGGATCTCTGACGCCTCTTTCAGGTGATGCTACTGTGGGGGGGTTTCTGGCGCTGCTCTTGGGTGACACTGCTGGGGGGGGGATCTCTGGTTCCGCTCTCAGGTCGCGCTGTTGTGGACGGTCTCTGGTGCTGCTCTCGGGTTGCGCTGCTGGGGGGGTGGGTGTCTGGCGCTGGTCTTGGGTCACGCTGCTGAGGAGGGGTCTCTGGGTCCGCTCTTGGGTCGCGATGCTGGGAGGGGGGTCTCTGGTGTCTCTCTCGGGTGGCGCTGCTGGGGGGGTCTCTGGTGCTGCTCTCGGTTTGCGCTGCTGGGGGGGTCTCTGGTGCTGCTCTCGGGTGGCGCTGGTGGGAGGGGGTCTCTGACGCTGCTCTCGGTTTGCGCTGCTGGGGGGGTCTCTGGCGCTGCTCTCGGGTGCCGCTGGTGGGGGGGGTCTCTGACGCTGCTCTCGGTTTGCGCTGTTGGGGGGGGTCTCTGGCGCCGCTCTCGGGTGGCGCTGCTGGGGGGGTCTCTGGTGCTGCTCTCGGGTGGCGCTGTGGGGGGGTCTCTGACGCTGCTCTCGGGTGGCGCTGTTGGGGGGGTCTCTGGCGCTGCTCTCGGGTGGCGCTGCTGGGGGGGTGGGTGTCTGGCGCTGGTCTTGGGTCACGCTGCTGAGGAGGGGTCTCTGGGTCCGCTCTTGGGTCGCGATGCTGGGGGGGGTCTCTGGTGTCTCTCTCGGGTGGCGCTGCTGGGGGGGTCTCTGGCGCTGCTCTCGGGTGGCGCTGCTGGGGGGGTCTCTGGCGCTGCTCTCGGGCGGCGCTGTTGGGGGGGTCTCTGGCGCTGCTCTCGGGTGGCGCTGTTGGGGGGGTCTCTGGCGCTGCTCTCGGGTGGCGCTGTTGGGGGGGGTCTCTGGCGCCGCTCTCGGGTTGCGCTGCTGGGGGGGTGGGTGTCTGGCGCTGGTCTTGGGTCACGCTGCTGAGGAGGGGTCTCTGGGTCCGTTCTTGGGTCGCGATGCTGGGGGGGGTCTCTGGTGTCTCTCTCGGGTGGCGCTGCTGGGGGGGTCTCTGGCGCTGCTCTCGGGTGGCGCTGGTGGGGGGGGGTCTCTGACGCTGCTCTCGGGTGGCGCTGTTGGGGGGGGTCTCTGGCGCCGCTCTCGGGTTGCGCTGCTGGGGGGGTCTCTCGTGCCGCTCTCGGGTTGCGCTGCTGGGGGGGGTCTCTGGTGCCGCTCTCGGGTGGCACTGTTGGGGGGGTCTCTGACGCTGCTCTCGGTTTGCGCTGCTGGGGGGGTCTCTGGTGCCGCTCTCGGGTTGCGCTGCTGGGGGGGTCTCTGGTGCCGCTCTCGGGTTGCGCTGCTGGGGGGGTCTCTGGTGCCGCTCTCGGGTGGCGCTGTTGGGGGGGGTCTCTGACGCTGCTCTCGGGTTGCGCTGCTGGGGGGGGTCTCTGGTGCTGCTCTCGGGTGGCGCTGTTGGGGGGGGTCTCTGACGCTGCTCTCGGGTTGCGCTGCTGGGGGGGTCTCTGACGCTGCTCTCGGGTGGCGCTGTTGGGGGGGGTCTCTGACGCTGCTCTCGGGTTGCGCTGCTGGGGGGGTCTCTGACGCTGCTCTCGGGTGGCGCTGTTGGGGGGGGTCTCTGACGCTGCTCTCGGTTTGCGCTGCTGGGGGGGTCTCTGGTGCCGCTCTCGGGTTGCGCTGCTGGAGGGGTCTCTGGTGCTGCTCTCGGGTGGCGCTGTTGGGGGGGGTCTCTGACGCTGCTCTCGGTTTGCGCTGTTGGGGGGGTCTCTGACGCTGCTCTCGGGTTGCGCTGCTGGGGGGGTGGGTGTCTGGCGCTGGTCTTGGGTCACGCTGCTGAGGAGGGGTCTCTGGGTCCGCTCTTGGGTCGCGATGCTGGGGGTGGGTCTCTGGTGTCTCTCTCGGGTGGCGCTGCTGGGGGGGTCTCTGGTGCTGCTCTCGGTTTGCGCTGCTGGGGGGGTCTCTGGTGCTGCTCTCGGGTGGCGCTGGTGGGAGGGGGTCTCTGACGCTGCTCTCGGTTTGCGCTGCTGGGGGGGTCTCTGGCGCTGCTCTCGGGTGCCGCTGGTGGGGGGGGGTCTCTGACGCTGCTCTCGGTTTGCGCTGTTGGGGGGGGGTCTCTGGCGCCGCTCTCGGGTGGCGCTGCTGGGGGGGGTCTCTGGCGCCGCTCTCGGGTGGCGCTGCTGGGGGGGTCTCTGGTGCTGCACTCGGGTGGCGCTGTTGGGGGGGTCTCTGGCGCTGCTCTCGGGTGGCGCTGCTGGGGGGGTGGGTGTCTGGCGCTGGTCTTGGGTCACGCTGCTGAGGAGGGGTCTCTGGGTCCGCTCTTGGGTCGCGATGCTGGGGGGGGGGTCTCTGGTGTCTCTCTCGGGTGGCGCTGCTGGGGGGGTCTCTGGCGCTGCTCTCGGGCGGCGCTGTTGGGGGGTCTCTGGCGCTGCTCTCGGGTGGCGCTGTTGGGGGGGGTCTCTGACGCTGCTCTCGGTTTGCGCTGTTGGGGGGGGTCTCTGGCGCCGCTCTCGGGTTGCGCTGCTGGGGGGGTGGGTGTCTGGCGCTGGTCTTGGGTCACGCTGCTGAGGAGGGGTCTCTGGGTCCGCTCTTGGGTCGCGATGCTGGGGGTGGGTCTCTGGTGTCTCTCTCTGGTGGCGCTGCTGGGGGGGTCTCTGGCGCTGCTCTCGGGTGGCGCTGGTGGGGGGGGTCTCTGACGCTGCTCTCGGGTGGCGCTGTTGGGGGGGGTCTCTGGCGCCGCTCTCGGGTTGCTCTGCTGGGGGGGGTCTCTGGCGCCGCTCTCGGGTTGCGCTGCTGGGGGGTCTCTGGTGCTGCTCTCGGGTGGCGCTGTTGGGGGGGGGGTCTCTGACGCTGCTCTCGTTTTGCGCTGCTGGGGGGGTCTCTGGTGTCTCTCTCGGGTTGCGGTGCTGGGGGGGTCTCTGACGCTGCTCTCGGGTGGCGCTGTTGGGGGGGTCTCTGGCGCTGCTCTCGGGTGGCGCTGCTGGGGGGGTGGGTGTCTGGCGCTGGTCTTGGGTCACGCTGCTGAGGAGGGGTCTCTGGGTCCGCTCTTGGGTCGCGATGCTGGGGGGGGGTCTCTGGTGTCTCTCTCGGGTTGCGCTGCTGGGGGGGTCTCTGGTGCTGTGTGACGGCGCGTTGGGGTCCCCCGTCTCCTGCACCCCGAAATGGCGCAAACCAGCCAGTGGAATTGAGGGTGGTTTATTGCTCCTCCAGCACAGCGCAGCACAGATGTAATCTGGTCACAGGAACTGGGCTAGGATGCCTCAGGCCCCCTTGAGATGGGGGAGACTGGGCCCCTAAACTCCAGCTCCTCTCCCTAGGCTGTCTCATCCATGCCCTCCGACAGCCAGCAACCAACTCCCTCACTTCCAGCCCTGCCCCCCAGCCAAGGCAGCATTCCACCTTTCTTTGTTCCTCTCCATGGGGGGTGTCTGGCCACTGGTTTGCATAGTGACTCATCCTGTTTTGCTGGGTCGTGGTACCCACAGCAGCCAGTGGGGGTTCCCCCAGAGCCAGCAGCATAGAAACCAGCCAGGTACCCCCACTACGTCACAGTTTTCCCCCCTCCGAGAGCGAACTGAGCAGGGTCACTCCGCTCGTGACCTAGGGAAGTTCGGGTCCTCTGCGTGGGAACCCGCCCTGGGGACATGGGTGCTCCCCTTGACTCGGGCCGGCCGTGGCGAGGCCCCACATGAATTGGCTTCCCTCTGTCCACTCGCCGCCCCGCTCCAGGGTGACTGGCCCAGGCCTGTCCTCGGGGGTCACACCCACCCTTCCACTGGCCTTGATCTCTGGCCGGGGTCTCTCGGGCCAGGGCCATGAGCCCAGCGAGCCTTCTCTGGACAGCCAGGGCGGCTTCCACCCCCGATGCTCCATCCAGGGAGGACTTCCCCTCCCATAACTCTCTCAGCAAGCCCAGAGGGTCCTCTATCTGGGGTTAGAGACCCCCAAGCCGCGTTCCTCCTGTCTTGGGCCTTCCCGCCCCTCTGGCAGGAGTCACAGGACCGGCAGTACCGCTGCACGGCTGTAAAGATTCCCGGCCAATAGAAGTGCTGGAGCAGCTTCAGCCGGGTGCTCCGGATCCCCCGGTGGCCCCCAACGGGGACATCGTGGGCCAAATACAGCAGCTTGAGGCGATACTTTCGGGGGACGACCAGCTGCCGCTCTACCCTCCATGCCCTCGCCTTCCTGGGGGGGAGCCACTCACGGAACAGGAGCCCACGCTCCCGCAGGAATCTCTCCTGGCCACCTCTCCCCCGGGGCTGAGCTGCATGGAGGCCAGCCTGGTCCCTCAGCCTCTGCAAGGAGGGGTCTGCCTGCACCTCAGCCTGGAATTCAGCTGCTGAGGCAGGGATCGGGACCTGTCCCCCACCTCTGCCTAGGTCCGGAGTCCCAGCCTGGCTGGACCCCGTGTCCACTGGGACGGGACCCTGAGGACGCTGCCAGGAGTCCTTCCCTGGACCCACGTTGTCAGCCCCCCGCTGGCTCTGGCTCCGGGTAGTGACTAGAGCCCGCTGGGATTCATGGGGCCACTCCTCTAGGTCGTTCCCCATCAGCACCTCGGTGGGCAAGTGCGGGTGCACCCCCACTTCCTTGAGGCCTTCCTTCGCCCCCCATTTCAGATGCACCCTGGCTACAGGCACCTTAAACGGGGACCCGTCTATGCCCTTCAGGGTCAGCTGCGCGTGGGGTAGTATCCGCTCCTGGGCCACTATGTCAGATCGGGCCAGAGTCACCTCCGCCCCCGTGTCCCAGAAGCCCGTCACCTTCCTACCATCCACCTCCAGGGGTATGAGGCACTCGCTCCGCAGGGGCCGTCCTGCCCCCACCCGGTACACGGAGGAATCCGCCTCCCGAGGGTCAGACCTCCCAGGGGAGGTGCACTGAGCATCCTTCCCCTCTCTCTGAGCTGAGGTTTGCCTGCCAGCCCCTGCCTCTGGGGCAGCCTGCCCTTCCTCCCGCCCCAGCCAGTTAACCCTGGACAGTCCCCGGTCCTGGGACCTGGTGCACTGAGCCCTCTTGTGGCCTTTTTGCCCACAGCGATGGCAAGTTAGGCTTTGGGCTGTCTCTGTCCAGGCCCTGGCTGGTTCTCTGGGGCGCAGACGACCTGTTCCTTGGTCTCGCCCCGTAGTTGACTCCCTCCGTCGCTCAGCCGAGATCCGGTCTCTGCGCGGTTCCCTTTCTCTCCGGGACTCCCGTTCACACCCGGACCGGCTCTCCGTGAACTCATCCGCCAGTCTCCCGGCCTCCTGGGGGTTCTCTGGTCTCCGGTCCTTGAGCCACAGCCTCAGTTTGGGTGGGCACGCTTCATAGAACTGCTCCATCATGACCAGCTTGAGCAGCTCCTCTGCGGTCTGGGCTCCAACTCCAGACACCCACTTGCGGCAGTATTGCGCCAGGCGGGAGGCCAGGTCCACATAGGTCTCCCGTGGCCCTTTCTGTACCCCCCGGAACTTCTTCCTGTATATCTCGGGGGTCAGCCCGAACTTGTGCAGCAGGGCCTCCTTGACTCGGTTGTAATCCCCTGGCTGTAGGTCCTCCAGCTGACTGAGCACTCCGGCCGCCTCCTGGTTCAGTGCGGGGACGAGCTCCTGCAGCCAGTCAGCCGGGGGGACCCGTTGCAGTCCACAGGCCCTCTCAAAGGCACTGAGGAACCCGTCTATGTCACCCATGTCCTTCAATTGGGCCACCACGAGCCTCTCCAAGCGTCTGGCAGTCCTGGGACCTTGGGGCTCATCCGCACTTGGCGCAGCCGGTGCCCCGCCGGTTCTCCGCTCTGCCATGGCCAGCTCATGCTGTCGCTGCCTCTCTCGATCTTGGCGCTCCCTTTCTCGGTCCTCTACTTCCAATTCCCTGATCCGCAGCTGGATCTCCAGCCGCCGCAGCTCCGCTGGGCTGGCCCCTGCCCTAGATGGGCTACGGCTTGCAGGCCTCCCGGGAGACGCTGTCTCATCTCTCCGTTGGGTTCCAGCGCTCCTCCCCCTCTCTGAGCCTGACACACTCTCAGGGGGGGTCTGGCTGCTTCCCCTGGGGACAAGATCCTGGCCCTGTGGCTGGTCATTCTCTTCCAGCTGGGTAATCAGCTGGGCCTTGGTTGCTTTCCGCACAGGCAAGCCCCTCTCTCTGCACAGCCCCACCAGCTCTGCCTTCAAGAGTCGGGCGTAGGCCATCTGCCCGCTGGGCCCCTCGGTGCAGACTCACCAGTCTAGTGCTGCAGCGCCCCACGATTCCCAGGCACCGCTTCGCTCTGTCTCCAGCACGCCTGGCTCCAGGGCTCTTGCTTCTACTGCGCCTTGTCGCTCGCCGCTGGAAGCTCCATCCACGGGGTGCAGTGCATCCCACCCCTGACACCAGTGTGACGGCGCGTTGGGGTCCCCCGTCTCCTGCACCCCGAAATGGCGCAAACCAGCCAGTGGAATTGAGGGTGGTTTATTGCTCCTCCAGCACAGCGCAGCACAGATGTAATCTGGTCACAGGAACTGGGCTAGGATGCCTCAGGCCCCCTTGAGATGGGGGAGACTGGGCCCCTAAACTCCAGCTCCTCTCCCTAGGCTGTCTCATCCATGCCCTCCGACAGCCAGCAACCAACTCCCTCACTTCCAGCCCTGCCCCCCAGCCAAGGCAGCATTCCACCTTCCTTTGTTCCTCTCCATGGGGGGTGTCTGGCCACTGGTTTGCATAGTGACTCATCCTGTTTTGCTGGGTCGTGGTACCCACAGCAGCCAGTGGGGGTTCCCCCAGAGCCAGCAGCATAGAAACCAGCCAGGTACCCCCACTACGTCACATGCTGCTCTCGGGTTGCGCTGCTGGGGGCGTCTCTGGTGCCGCTCTCGGGTTGCGCTGCTGGGGGGGGTCTCTGGTGCCGCTCTCGGGTGGCACTGTTGGGGGGGTCTCTGACGCTGCTCTCGGTTTGCGCTGCTGGGGGGGTCTCTGGTGCCGCTCTCGGGTTGCGCTGCTGGGGGGGTCTCTGGTGCCGCTCTCGGGTTGCGCTGCTGGGGGGGTCTCTGGTGCCGCTCTCGGGTTGCGCTGCTGGGGGGGTCTCTGGTGCTGCTCTCGGGTGGCGCTGTTGGGGGGGGTCTCTGACGCTGCTCTCGGGTTGCGCTGCTGGGGGGGTCTCTGGTGCTGCTCTAGGGTGGCGCTGTTGGGGGGGGTCTCTGACGCTGCTCTCGGGTTGCGCTGCTGGGGGGGTCTCTGGTGCCGCTCTCGGGTGGCACTGTTGGGGGGGTCTCTGACGCTGCTCTCGGTTTGCGCTGCTGGGGGGGTCTCTGGTGCCGCTCTCGGGTTGCGCTGCTGGGGGGGGTCTCTGGTGCTGCTCTCGGGTGGCGCTGTTGGGGGGGGTCTCTGACGCTGCTCTCGGGTTGTGCTGCTGGGGGGGTGGGTGTCTGGCGCTGGTCTTGGGTCACGCTGCTGAGGAGGGGTCTCTGGGTCCGCTCTTGGGTCGCGATGCTGGGGGGGGGATCTCTGGTGTCTCTCTCGGGTGGCGCTGCTGGGGGGGTCTCTGGCGCTGCTCTCGGGTGGCGCTGGTGGGGGGGGTCTCTGACGCTGCTCTCGGTTTGCGCTGTTGGGGGGGGTCTCTGGCGCCGCTCTCGGGTTGCGCTGCTGGGGGGGTGGGTGTCTGGCGCTGGTCTTGGGTCACGCTGCTGAGGAGGGGTCTCTGGGTCCGCTCTTGGGTTGCGATTCTGGGGGGGGGTCTCTGGTGTCTCTCTCGGGTGGCGCTGCTGGGGGGGTCTCTGGCGCTGCTCTCGGGTGGCGCTGGTGGGGGGGGTCTCTGACGCTGCTCTCGGGTGGCGCTGTTGGGGGGGGTCTCTGGCGCCGCTCTCGGGTTGCGCTGCTGGGGGGGGTCTCTGGCGCCGCTCTCGGGTTGCGCTGCTGGGGGGGGTCTCTGGTGCTGCTCTCGGGTGGCGCTGTTGGGGGGCGGTCTCTGACGCTGCTCTCGGTTTGCGCTGCTGGGGGGGTCTCTGGTGTCTCTCTCGGGTTGCGCTGCTGGGGGGGTCTCTGGTGCTGCTCTCGGGTTGCGCTGCTGGGGGGGTCTCTGGTGCCGCTCTCGGGTTGCGCTGCTGGGGGGGGGTCTCTGGTGCCGCTCTCGGGTGGCACTGTTGGGGGGGTCTCTGACGCTGCTCTCGGTTTGCGCTGCTGGTGGGGTCTCTGGTGCTGCTCTCGGGTGGCGCTGGTGGGAGGGGGTCTCTGACGCTGCTCTCGGTTTGCGCTGCTGGGGGGGGTCTCTGGCGCTGCTCTCGGGTGCCGCTGGTGGGGGGGGGTCTCTGACGCTGCTCTCGGTTTGCGCTGTTGGGGGGGGTCTCTGGCGCCGCTCTCGGGTGGCGCTGCTGGGGGGGGTCTCTGGCGCCGCTCTCGGGTGGCGCTGCTGGGGGGTCTCTGGTGCTGCTCTCGGGTGGCGCTGTTGGGGGGGTCTCTGACGCTGCTCTCGGGTGGCGCTGTTGGGGGGGTCTCTGGCGCTGCTCTCGGGTGGCGCTGCTGGGGGGGTGGGTGTCTGGCGCTGGTCTTGGGTCACGCTGCTGAGGAGGGGTCTCTGGGTCCGCTCTTGGGTCGCGATGCTGGGGGGGGGTCTCTGGTGTCTCTCTCGGGTGGCGCTGCTGGGGGGGTCTCTGGCGCTGCTCTCGGGTGGCGCTGTTGGGGGGGGGTCTCTGACGCTGCTCTCGGTTTGCGCTGTTGGGGGGGGTCTCTGGCGCCGCTCTCGGGTTGCGCTGCTGGGGGGGTGGGTGTCTGGCGCTGGTCTTGGGTCACGCTGCTGAGGAGGGGTCTCTGGGTCCGCTCTTGGGTCGCGATGCTGGGGTGGGGTCTCTGGTGTCTCTCTCGGGTGGCGCTGCTGGGGGGGTCTCTGGCGCTGCTCTCGGGTGGCGCTGGTGGGGGGGGTCTCTGACGCTGCTCTCGGGTGGCGCTGGTGGGGGGGGTCTCTGACGCTGCTCTCGGGTGGCGCTGTTGGGGGGGGGTCTCTGACGCTGCTCTCGGGTGGCGCTGGTGGGGGGGGTCTCTGACGCTGCTCTCGGGTTGCGCTGCTGGGGGGGGTCTCTGGCGCCGCTCTCGGGTTGCGCTGCTGGGGGGGGTCTCTGGCGCCGCTCTCGGGTTGCGCTGCTGGGGGGGGTCTCTGGTGCTGCTCTCGGGTGGCGCTGTTGGGGGGGGTCTCTGACGCTGCTCTCGGTTTGCGCTGCTGGGGGGGTCTCTGGTGTCTCTCTCGGGTTGCGCTGCTGGGGGGGTCTCTGGTGCTGCTCTTGGGTTGCGCTGCTGGGGGGGTCTCTGGTGCCGCTCTCGGGTTGCGCTGCTGGGGGGGGTCTCTGGTGTCGCTCTCGGGTGGCACTGTTGGGGGGGGCCTCTGACGCTGCTCTCGGTTTGCGCTGCTGGGGGGGTCTCTGGTGCCGCTCTCGGGTTGCGCTGCTGGGGGGGTCTCTGGTGCCGCTCTCGGGTTGCGCTGCTGGGGGGGTCTCTGGTGCCGCTCTCGGGTTGCGCTGCTGGGGGGGTCTCTGGTGCCGCTCTCGGGTGGCACTGTTGGGGGGGTCTCTGACGCTGCTCTCGGTTTGCGCTGCTGGGGGGGTCTCTGGTGCCGCTCTCGGGTTGCGCTGCTGGGGGGGGTCTCTGGTGCTGCTCTCGGGTGGCGCTGTTGGGGGGGGTCTCTGACGCTGCTCTCGGTTTGCGCTGTTGGGGGGGTCTCTGACGCTGCTCTCGGGTTGCGCTGCTGGGGGGGTGGGTGTCTGGCGCTGGTCTTGGGTCACGCTGCTGAGGAGTGGTCTCTGGGTCCGCTCTTGGGTCGCGATGCTGGGGGGGGGGTCTCTGGTGTCTCTCTCGGGTGGCGCTGCTGGGGGGGTCTCTGGTGCTGCTCTCGGTTTGCGCTGCTGGGGGGGGTCTCTGGCGCTGCTCTCGGGTGGCGCTGGTGGGGGGGGTCTCTGACGCTGCTCTCGGTTTGCGCTGTTGGGGGGGGTCTCTGGCGCCGCTCTCGGGTTGCGCTGCTGGGGGGGTGGGTGTCTGGCGCTGGTCTTGGGTCACGCTGCTGAGGAGGGGTCTCTGGGTCCGCTCTTGGGTTGCGATGCTGGGGGGGGGTCTCTGGTGTCTCTCTCGGGTGGCGCTGCTGGGGGGGTCTCTGGCGCTGCTCTCGGGTGGCGCTGGTGGGGGGGGTCTCTGACGCTGCTCTCGGGTGGCGCTGTTGGGGGGGGTCTCTGGCGCCGCTCTCGGGTTGCGCTGCTGGGGGGGGTCTCTGGCGCCGCTCTCGGGTTGCGCTGCTGGGGGGGTCTCTGGCGCCGCTCTCGGGTGGCGCTGTTGGGGGGCGGTCTCTGACGCTGCTCTCGGTTTGCGCTGCTGGGGGGGTCTCTGGTGTCTCTCTCGGGTTGCGCTGCTGGGGGGGTCTCTGGTGCTGCTCTCGGGTTGCGCTGCTGGGGGGGTCTCTGGTGCCGCTCTCGGGTTGCGCTGCTGGGGGGGGGGTCTCTGGTGCCGCTCTCGGGTGGCACTGTTGGGGGGGTCTCTGACGCTGCTCTCGGTTTGCGCTGCTGGGGGGGTCTCTGGTGCTGCTCTCGGTTTGCGCTGCTGGGGGGGTCTCTGGTGCTGCTCTCGGGTTGCGCTGCTGGGGGGGTCTCTGGTGCCGCTCTCGGGTTGCGCTGCTGGGGGGGTCTCTGGTGCCGCTCTCGGGTGGCGCTGCTGGGGGGGTCTCTGACGCTGCTCTCGGGTGGCGCTGTTGGGGGGGGGTCTCTGACGCTGCTCTCGGGTTGCGCTGCTGGGGGGGTCTCTGGTGCTGCTCTAGGGTGGCGCTGTTGGGGGGGGTCTCTGACGCTGCTCTCGGGTTGCGCTGCTGGGGGGGTCTCTGGTGCCGCTCTCGGGTGGCACTGTTGGGGGGGTCTCTGACGCTGCTCCCGGTTTGCGCTGCTGGGGGGGTCTCTGGTGCCGCTCTCGGGTTGCGCTGCTGGGGGGGGTCTCTGGTGCTGCTCTCGGGTGGCGCTGTTGGAGGGGGTCTCTGACGCTGCTCTCGGTTTGCGCTGTTGGGGGGGTCTCTGACGCTGCTCTCGGGTTGCGCTGCTGGCGGGTGGGTGTCTGGCGCTGGTCTTGGGTCACGCTGCTGAGGAGGGGTCTCTGGGTCCGCTCTTGGGTCGCGATGCTGGGGGGGGGGGTCTCTGGTGTCTCTCTCGGGTGGCGCTGCTGGGGGGGTCTCTGGTGCTGCTCTCGGTTTGCGCTGCTGGGGGGTCTCTGGTGCTGCTCTCGGTTTGCGCTGCTGGGGATGTCTCTGGTGCTGCTCTCGGGTGGCGCTGGTGGGAGGGGGTCTCTGACGCTGCTCTCGGTTTGCGCTGCTGGGGGGGTCTCTGGCGCTGCTCTCGGGTGCCGCTGGTGGGGGGGGGTCTCTGACGCTGCTCTCGGTTTGCGCTGTTGGGGGGGGGTCTCTGGCGCCGCTCTCTGGTGGCGCTGTTGGGGGGGGGGTCTCTGGCGCCGCTCTCGGGTGGCGCTGCTGGGGGGGTCTCTGGTGCTGCTCTCGGGTGGCGCTGTTGGGGGGGTCTCTGACGCTGCTCTCGGGTGGCGCTGTTGGGGGGGTCTCTGGCGCTGCTCTCAGGTGGCGCTGCTGGGGGGGTGGGTGTCTGGCGCTGGTCTTGGGTCACGCTGCTGAGGAGGGGTCTCTGGGTCCGCTCTTGGGTCGCGATGCTGGGGGGGGGTCTCTGGTGTCTCTCTCGGGTGGCGCTGCTGGGGGGGTCTCTGGCGCTGCTCTCGGGTGGCGCTGGTGGGGGGGGTCTCTGACGCCGCTCTCGGGTGGCGCTGTTGGGGGGGGGTCTCTGGCGCCGCTCTCGGGTTGCGCTGCTGGGGGGGGTCTCTGGCGCCGCTCTCGGGTTGCGCTGCTGGGGGGGGTCTCTGGTGCCGCTCTCGGGTGGCGCTGTTGGGGGGGGTCTCTGACGCTGCTCTCGGTTTGCGCTGCTGGGGGGGTCTCTGGTGTCTCTCTCGGGTTGCGCTGCTGGGGGGGTCTCTGGTGCTGCTCTCGGGTTGCGCTGCTGGGGGGGTCTCTGGTGCCGCTCTCGGGTTGCGCTGCTGGGGGGGGTCTCTGGTGTCGCTCTCGGGTGGCACTGTTGGGGGGGTCTCTGACGCTGCTCTCGGTTTGCGCTGCTGGGGGGGTCTCTGGTGCCGCTCTCGGGTTGCGCTGCTGGGGGGGTCTCTGGTGCCGCTCTCGGGTGGCGCTGCTGGGGGGGTCTCTGGTGCTGCTCTCGGGTGGCGCTGTTGCGGGGGGTCTCTGACGCTGCTCTCGGGTTGCGCTGCTGGTGGGGTCTCTGGTGCTGCTCTCGGGTGGCGCTGCTGGGGGGGGTCTCTGACGCTGGTCTCGGGTTGCGCTGCTGGGGGGGTCTCTGGTGCCGCTCTCGGGTGGCACTGTTGGGGGGGTCTCTGACGCTGCTCTCGGTTTGCGCTGCTGGGGGGGTCTCTGGTGCCGCTCTCGGGTTGCGCTGCTGGGGGGGGTCTCTGGTGCTGCTCTCGGGTGGCGCTGTTGGGGGGGGTCTCTGACGCTGCTCTCGGTTTGCGCTGTTGGGGGGGTCTCTGACGCTGCTCTCGGGTTGCGCTGCTGGGGGGGTGGGTGTCTGGCGCTGGTCTTGGGTCACGCTGCTGAGGAGGGGTCTCTGGGTCCGCTCTTGGGTCGCGATGCTGGGGGGGGGGTCTCTGGTGTCTCTCTCGGGTGGCGCTGCTGGGGGGGTCTCTGGTGCTGCTCTCGGTTTGCGCTGCTGGGGGGGTCTCTGGCGCTGCTCTCGGGTGGCGCTGGTGGGGGGGGTCTCTGGCGCCGCTCTCGGGTTGCGCTGCTGGGGGGGGTCTCTGGCGCCGCTCTCGGGTTGCGCTGCTGGGGCGGTCTCTGGCGCCGCTCTCGGGTTGCGCTGCTGGGGGGGTCTCTGCTGCCGCTCTCGGGTTGCGCTGCTGGGGGGGGGTCTCTGGTGCCGCTCTCGGGTGGCACTGTTGGGGGGGTCTCTGATGCTGCTCTCGGTTTGCGCTGCTGGGGGGGTCTCTGGTGCCGCTCTCGGGTTGCGCTGCTGGGGGGGTCTCTGGTGCCGCTCTCGGGTTGCGCTGCTGGGGGGGTCTCTGGTGCCGCTCTCGGGTGGCGCTGTTGGGGGGGGTCTCTGACGCTGCTCTCGGGTTGCGCTGCTGGGGGGGTCTCTGGTGCTGCTCTCGGGTGGCGCTGTTGGGGGGGTCTCTGACGCTGCTCTCGGGTTGCGCTGCTGGGGGGGTCTCTGGTGCCGCTCTCGGGTGGCACTGTTGGGGGGGTCTCTGACGCTGCTCTCGGTTTGCGCTGCTGGGGGGGTCTCTGGTGCCGCTCTCGGGTTGCGCTGCTGGGGGGGGTCTCTGGTGCTGCTCTCGGGTGGCGCTGTTGGGGGGGGGTCTCTGACGCTGCTCTCGGTTTGCGCTGTTGGGGGGGTCTCTGACGCTGCTCTCGGGTTGCGCTGCTGGGGGGGTCTCTGGTGCTGCTCTCGGTTTGCGCTGCTGGGGGGGTGGGTGTCTGGCGCTGGTCTTGGGTCACGCTGCTGAGGAGGGGTCTCTGGGTCCGCTCTTGGGTTGCGATTCTGGGGGGGGGTCTCTGGTGTCTCTCTCGGGTGGCGCTGCTGGGGGGGTCTCTGGTGCTGCTCTCGGTTTGCGCTGCTGGGGGGGTCTCTGGCGCTGCTCTCGGGTGGCGCTGGTGGGGGGGGTCTCTGACGCTGCTCTCGGGTGGCGCTGGTGGGGGGGGTCTCTGGCGCCGCTCTCGGGTTGCGCTGCTGGGGGGGTCTCTGGTGCCGCTCTCGGGTTGCGCTGCTGGGGGGGTCTCTGGTGCTGCTCTCGGGTGGCGCTGTTGGGGGGGGTCTCTGACGCTGCTCTCGGTTTGCGCTGCTGGGGGGGTGGGTGTCTGGCGCTGGTCTTGGGTCACGCTGCTGAGGAGGGGTCTCTGGGTCCGCTCTTGGGTCGCGATGCTGGGGGGGGTCTCTGGTGTCTCTCTCGGGTGATTGTTCTGGGAGTGATCTCTGGCCCCTCTCTCCGGTGATTCTTCTGGGAGTGGTCTCTGGCCCCTCTCTCGGGTGATTGTTCTGGGAGTGGTCTCTGGCGTCTCTCTCCGGTGATTCTTCTGGGAGTGGTCTCTGGCCCCTCTCTCGGGTGATTCTTCTGGGAGTGGTCTGGGGAGATGGTCTGGGAGTGACCTGGGGAGATGAGATATTGGCAAACCCGCAGCAGGGAGAAGGAAAAGGAGCAGGCCCCTGAGCCTGATGTGTAAAAGGGAAGTCAAATCCCCCGGAGCCATTGATTCCCCTATGAGGGGCACGTACAATATACATACATTGCTAATGCTTAGATATATTTGCTATTTGTATAGGAGTAAGACATGACAAAGGTCAAGGCCTGTCACAGGTAATAACTTATAATAAGGAGACGAGGGGAAGTGAAACCAGTCTTCTGTTAAGTAGAGATATGGATAGATTCCACATCCTTTAAACTTGTGACCGGCTCAAGCAGGAAAGGGAAAAGGGAAGTATGGCTTGCCCATTGTTCAGCAAGTAGGCATTGTATTTAACCTCATTTGGAAAATTAACCTGACCTATAGGAATGCTAAATATCAAAGATGAAGTAACCTATCATGTTAAGGCACCTAAACCAGGAAAGATGTGAACCCTATAAAAACCCCTGCCTATGAGATGTTGGGGGTCGGCTATGATTTGAACATTGAGTTCCTTAGCCGTACCTTGGTTGCAACCAATAAACTTGAGTTGGACCCAGCCTGAAAGTGTGACTCTCTTCTTGGGGTAAATCAGACTAGCCTCCAAGGGGACGAAACCAGCAATTTATGCAACAAGCCCCTCCCGGAGGAATGAAAACAAATAGCTAAGGAGGGAAGGGAAATGGACATTTGCTGAAGTGTTGAGAGAGGACAGAAAAGTGTCTCGGCAGCATGTGACAAGTTCGGTCAACCTGTTCGCTGAGGAGCCTCATCTAGTGGGTCCAGTTAACTGGGGGGGGCGGGCCTGGAGCAGCACCCCGCCCCCCATAGGCAGAGATCTGCTTCACTGTCACAGGGCCCCTTGCACTGCAGGCAGAGAGCCGCCAGCCTGTCCACCTGTCCCCGTTAATTAGCTAACCAGTTAAACAGGATTTTACATCCCTCATTCCAGCTGGCCTCAAAGATCAAACGGACGGTCTCCTAGGGTCTCTGCAGGTGCCCCTGTGGCCCGTCTCTCTACAGAGATCTCACAGCAGGGGCCGGGTACTAAAGGCACCAAGCAGCTGGCGGAATCACGGAGAACAAGGGGTACGGGGTCGGGGGCAGGGTGAGACCCTCTGGACCAGAGGCAGGGGGTCCAGGCTGCCAAATGTGTCGCGGAGAACCTCCATCTATCGGACGCGGCTTCCTCTCCGCGCTTGCAGAACTGAGCAGCTAAAAGTGTTAGAAGCCAAATCAGAGCGGCTCGTGTGTGTGTCAGAAAGGGCTACGGGGAGCCAATTGCGACGGCAGCTGTTTGTGACGTCACACCGGCCCCGGGACTGCGGCGTCATCGAGTGGCCGCCGAGAATTCACGAGTCCATCGGCTGCTCCGTGAACCGACGTGGACCGGCCCCGGCCCCACCAGCTCTGCTTTCCCTGGCCGCCACCCTTCCCCACGTGCCTCAGTTTCCTCCTCTGCAATCACCTCATCCCCTCCCCTGGATCCGGCACCTGCCCCTCGCTCCCCAGCGGGGCCCAGGCTGCGCTGCAGCCCGGCCGGCCACTCCCGCCCGTCACTCGCAGGACCAGCCGCGGCCCCGCCCCCTGAACTGCGCCGTGGCCTGCTGCTCCTGCCCAGCTCCAACCAGGCGGGCTTTGGGGCGGGAGGGGCGCCCGGATGGGCGGAGGGAGCCGCAGTGGCCTGTGGGAGATGGAGATGTGGCAACTACATCTCCCAGCAGCCACTGCGGGGTCAGCAGCACGTGAGAGGGGCAGGGACCCGCGCCTGCTCTCCCAGCGCACAGTGCGGGGCGTCCTGATTGGAGCGCCAATGGAGCGTGACTCAAGGGCGTGTCCTAAAGCTAAGGGTGGCCAATAGGCTGTCGCGGACTGATCATAATGGACTGCTCTGTCCGCGAATGGGCTGTGAGTAAAGGGCGTGTTCTGAATCGGAGGCGCCCAATAGGCTGACCCTGCTGCACCTTAACGGACAGCTCTGTCTGCAAATGGGGTGTAACTAGGGAGCACGCCCTGCCACTGCTCTCGACCAATAGGCTGTCCGGGGTGGGGTGTCTGGCCTGGGGGAGACACCCCAGGCCAGACACCCCACCCCCAGCCCGCTCCCCCATCTTCCCCGCGCCCCCTCCTCCCCCAGGCCAGACACCCCACCCCCAGCCCGCTCCCCCATCTTCCCTCGCGCCCCCTCCTCCCCCAGGCCAGACACCCCACCCCCAGCCCCCTCCCCCATGGTGGAAGGAGGCAGGCGGGAGCTGATATGCATGAGTACTGTGTGTGGTGGCTTCATGGACCCACCTGTCAAACCCCTTGCTGCCTCTTCTAGAGGCAAGAGGGGGAGACAGGAGCTGGTGCTGGCTTCGCAGAGCTGCCTGCCTGCCTGCCCACGCTGCTGCCTGTGCCTGAGGAGTGTGCAGAGAGGGGGCGTGACAGTCAGACGGGGCCATGGCAGCGCGTTCCTGCATGGAAGCATTTGGCGCGGCGTGTGGCTTTTGCAGGGGCACGTGTTCGTGACGTATTCCAGTCAGACGGTGGTCCTGGCTGCAGTGCCAGGCGGATCCTAGGGTCCCACTCCTGGAGAGCAACACCCCTCCCCTCCCCAGCCGGAGCCTGCAATGGCCCAGACAGTCTGAGAGGGCCAGAGGGAAGAGGCAGGCGGGACAGGGACTCGGACTCAGGGCCCCACCCGTGACTGCAGCGGGAGCTGGCAGACGCTGAGATGGACACGCGCCCTCTCAGGGGGTCTCTTGTTTTGACAGTTCACACCTGGCAACCCCACTCGGTCTCCCATGATGCACTGATGTGGGCGGGGGGATTGTAACTCCTTGGCGCGTTCTGGCACGAGGCAGGAGCTGTGCGTCTCACATCCCTCGCGGGGCAACAAACAGCAGTCACGTGGGCGCTGTGAGCTCTCACAATGTAGCGTCGTGCCGGCACGTGTGGCGCGGTGGACGCCCGCGCCCCGTCCCACGGACCGGAAGTGACGTTTGCTCGGTCCACGGCCTGACAGCAACCGACTGGGAACCATGACCGGAAGGTGTCCAGGTACGTGCTCCAATCGCGCCCCCCGGGAACAGGGCTCGGAGTCGATTGGGGGGGATTTGAGAGCAGCCTTCAACTTCCTGAAGCGAGGTTCCAAAGAGGCTGCAGAAAGGCTGTTCTCAGTGGTGACAGATGGCAGAACAAGGAGCAAAGGTCTCAAGTTGCGGTGGGAGAGGTCTAGGTTGGATATTAGGAAAAACTATTTCCCTAGGCGGGTGGGGAAACACTGGGATGGGTTCCCTAGGGAGGCAGTGGAGTCTCCATCCCTAGAGGTGTTTAAGTGTCGGCTTGACACAGCCCTGGCCGGGTTGATTTAGTTGGGATTGGTCCTGCCTAGCGCAGGGGGCTGGACTTGACCTTCTGAGGTCTCTTCCAGCTCTGTGGTTCTAGGATTCTGAGAGAGCGTCTGCACTGGCATGTGCTTTTACGCAAGAGCATCCGTGCCAGTGTGGACGCTCTCTTGCGCAATAAACTCCGACGGCCGTTTTAACCGTCGGCCTTTCTTGCGCAAGAAATTCCTGTTACCTGTCCGCACTGGCCTGTGCCGGAAGGGCTCTTGCGCAAGAGGCTTCTTCCTGAGCAGGAGCATCCTAGTTCTTGCGCCAGGAGCCCTGGTTGTACACAGGAGAAGGTCAGTTTCCTTGCGCAAGCACACACGGCCAGTGTAGACAGGCAGCAAGTTTCCGTGCAAGAGCGGCCGCTTTGGCGCGAGATGGCGCCAGTGCAGACACAGCCTCAGTGTTTTCAAACCGGACGCAGCCGAGGCAGCCCCCCCCCCAACCCGCCTCACGCTGCCCCGCTGCACTTTGTAAGGCAGCAGCAGCATCTGCCTGTCCCACACAAGCCCGCTGGGCAGTTGGGTGTGTGTGTGGGGGGGTATTTGGTGGGGGGGAGCTGACTGCTGGGGGTAGGGAGGAGCAGAGTGGGGGTTGGGGAGGAGCAGACTGAATGAAGAGTTTGGTGGGGGAGCAGAGTGGGGGGGGGGTTGGGGAGGAGCAGACTGAATGAAGAGTTTGGTGGGGGAGCAGAGTGGGGGGGTTTGGTGGTGCTGAAGTAGACTGCAGGAGGGGTTGGGGTGGAGTAGAGTGCAGGGGGGCAGAGTGGGGGGGTTGGGGAGGAGCAGACTGAATGAAGAGTTTGGTGGGGGAGCAGAGTGGGGGGGTTTGGTGGTGCTGGAGTAGACTGCAGGGGGGTTGGGGTGGAGTAGAGTGCAGGGGGGCAGAGTGGTGGGGGGAGCTGACTGCTGGGGGTAGGGAGGAGCAGAGTGGGGGGTTGGGGAGGAGCAGACTGAATGAAGAGTTTGGTGGGGGGAGCAGAGTGGGGGGGTTGGGGAGGAGCAGACTGAATGAAGAGTTGGTGGGGGGAGCAGAGTGGGGGGGGGGTTTGGTGGTGCTGGAGTAGACTGCAGGGGGGGTTGGGGTGGAGTAGAGTGCAGGGGGGGCAGAGTGGGGGGTTTGGGGGCAGAGTGGGGGGTTGGGGGGCAGACTACAGAGGGGTTTGGTGGGGGGCAGAGTGGGGGGCTGGGGGGCAGACTACAGGGGGGTTTGGTGGGGGGCAGAGTGGGGGGCTGGTGGGGGCCAGAGTGGGGGGTTGGGGGGCAGACTACAGGGGGTTTGGTGGGGGGGCAGAGTGGGGGGTTGGGGGGCAGACTACAGGGGGATTTGAGGGGGCAGAGTGGGGGGTTGGGGGGCAGACTACAGGGGGGATTGGTGGGGGGGTAGAGTGGGGGGCTGGGGGCAGAGTGGGGGTTGGGGGGCAGACTACAGGGGGGTAGTGGGGGGCAGACTACAGGGGGTTTGGTGGGGGCGCAGAGTGGGGGGTTGGGGCAGACTACAGGGGGGTTAGTGGGGGGCAGAGTGGGGCGTTGGGGGGCAGACTACAGGGGGGTTTGGTGGGGGGGCAGAGTGGGGGGTTGGGGGGCAGACTACAGGGGGGTTTGGTGGGGCAGAGTGGGGGCTGGGGGGTCAGAGTGCGGGGTTGGGGGCAGACTACAGGGGGGTTTGGGGGGCAGACTACAGGGGGGTTTGGTGGGGGGGTCAGAGTGGGGGGCTGGGGGCAGACTACAGGGGGGTTTGGGGGGGCAGAGTGGGGGGTTGGGGGGCAGACTACAGGGGGGATTGGTGGGGGGGCAGAGTGGGGGGTTGGGGGGCAGACTACAGGGGGGTTTGGTGGGGGGGCAGAGTTGGGGTTGGGGGGCAGACTACTGGGGGGTTTGGTGGGGGGCAGAGTGGGGGGTTGGGGGGCAGACTACTGGGGGTTTGGTGGGGGGCAGAGTGGGGGGTTGGGGGGCAGACTACAGGGGGGTTTGGTGGGGGGCAGAGTGGAGGGCTGGGGGTCAGAGTGCGGGGTTGGGGGCAGACTACAGGGGGGTTTGGTGGGGGGGTCAGAGTGGGGGGCTGGGGGCAGACTACAGGGGGGGTTTGGTGGGGGGGTCAGAGTGGGGGTTGGGGGGCAGACTACAGGGGGGTTTGGTGGGGGGGTCAGAGTGGGGGGCTGGGGGCAGACTACAGGGGGGTTTGGTGGGGGGGTCAGAGTGGGGGGCTGGGGCAGACTACAGGGGGGTTTGGTGGGGGGGCAGAGTGGGGGGTTGGGGGGCAGACTACAGGGGGTTTGGTGGGGGGGCAGAGTGGGGGGGTTGGGGGGTCCTGACGCCACAGGACAAGCCGGCTGGGCAGTTTGGGGGGGGGTCTCTGAGGCGGGGGGGCCGAGGGGAGCAGGGAAAGTAGCCGCGGTGGCTTGTGGGAAACGTTCCGTGCCCCAATCCGCAGCTCCCATGGGCTGTTCAATTTGGCGGGAGCAGCGGAAGTGACATCACAATCCAGCCGCTGATCCAGGGGTTGGTCTCGCGCGGTGTCACGCCCAGCGTGAGCGATGCATCCTGGGAGTTGTAGTTCCCGCAGTGCGGCCTCCCGGGGCGTGTCTCAGTGCGCCCCGCCCCAATCATAGCCACGCCCCTCCCGCCCCGGCCGTCATAGCCACGCCCAGCGTGTTCCAGCCTCTCCCCGCCCCCAACTGCATCGTAGGGCGCCCCCGCAGCGCTACTCAGGCCCCGCCCCCTGTCTGCCCCCGCCCCGCGATCCTCAGCCGCCCCCCGCTCTGCACAGCCCCCCCCCGACCTGCATCCCCCTCCCCCACCTTCCACCCGACCTGCATCAACTGCTCCATTCTACACCCCCCCCCCCCCAACCTGCACCTGTTACCCCCCCCCAGGCCATTCTACACCCCCCCACCCAACCTGCACCTGTTACCCCCCCCCCCAGGCCATTCTACACCCCCCACCCAACCTGCACCTGTTACCCCCCCGCAGGCCATTCTACACCCCCCACCCAACCTGCACCTGTTCCCCCCCCCAGGCCATTCTACACCCCCCACCCAACCTGCACCTGTTACCCCCCCAGGCCCATTCTACACCCCCCCACCCAACCTGCACCTGTTACCCCCCCCAGGCCATTCTACACCCCCCCACCCAACCTGCCCCTGTTACTCCCCCCAGGCCATTCTACACCCCCCACCCAAGCTGCACCTGTTACCCCCCCCCAGGCCATTCTACACCCCCCCACCCAACCTGCACCTGTTACCCCCCTACCCAACCTGCACCTGTTACCCCCCCAGGCCATTCTACACCCCCCCACCCAACCTGCACCTGTTACCCCCCCCCAGGCCATTCTGCACCCCCCACCCAACCTTCCCCTGTTACCCCCCTCAGGCCATTCTACACCCCCCACCCAACCACCCCCCACCCAACCTTCCCCTGTTACCCCCCTCAGGCCATTCTACACCCCCCACCCAACCTTCCCCTGTTACCCCCCTCAGGCCATTCTACACCCCCACCCAACCTGCACCTGTTACCCCCCACCAGGCCATTCTACACCTCCCCACCCAACCTGCACCTGTTACCCCCCCTAGTCCTTTCAACACCCCCCTCATAACCTGCACCTGTTACCCCCTCCAGGCCATTCTACACCCCCCACCCAACCTGCACCTGTTACCCCCCCCAGGCCATTCTACACCCCCCACCCAACCTGCACCTGTTACCCCCCCCAGGCCATTCTACACCCCCCCACCTCCAGTGCATGGAACACACCCCACCCGAGCTGCACTCTCCTCCCACCCCCTGTGCACTCAACACCTCAACCCAACCTGCACCCCCATTTTTTTCACTCTCCAGTCCATTCAAAACCCCTAGTCCAATGTACACCCCCATTTCCCCGCTTCCCAGTCCAACCTGCATCCCTAGCCCTATCTGCCCCCAGTGCATTCAACACCGTCAGCCCAACCCAACCCACACCCCCTTTCATCCCACCCCCAGTCTAACAGCACCCCCACTCCTTCTACCTTATCTGCGCTGCAGCCGATCCGGCACCTCCTTTCCCTCACTTCCCCAGTGCATTACAACACCCCCCAGCCAATCTTATCCCTCATGTGGGCCCTCCCTCGCTTCAACCATATTTTTAACCTTCCTCTCCACAATGTCAAACCAACATGTCCCCCCAGCCCCTTTCTCCATTCATGGGGTCTATCAGTCCCCCATTTTGCTCCCTGCAACACCCCCCAGCTCACCCTGACCTGTGTCTTATTCCTGCCCATCCCCCGTACGTGGGACCTCTCAGCTCCCTGTTGGCTTCCTTCCCAACCCGCACACCGTCCTCGCACACCCCTGTCTCGCCAGGTCTGCGACCTACCAGCCTCTGTGACTCAGAGACCAGGAACAGCTAAGAGGAGAGTTTGGAGAGGGAGTTCTCCAGGTAAAAGAGGAGTAACGACGGGACCCTTGTGGTAAGTGGCTGTCTGGAGTGTGTGTTTGTGTGTGTTTGTGGGGGGGGAGTTATTTGCAGTGTGCTGAGCTTGTGTTTGTCTGTTTGGTCTGTTTGGTTGGTTGGTTGGTTGGTTTGTTTGAAGGAGCTTCTAAAAGGTTTGAAATCTAGAAGCCTCTGTTAATTGGCTGAGCCTCAGTCAGGGGGAGGGGCTACCAGAGCTATATAAGCCTGTGACTCAGCGACCAGGACAGCTAACAGGAGAGTTTGGAGAGGGAGGTTAGAGGGCACTAGTGACTTCTGGCCTTCTTTAAAACATAACTCTTAGAATAATCTCTATTCCAGAGGTTTAAAAAGAATCCCAGTTTATACTTAAACTTATTCATTAGAAAAATGGAGACAGAAGCCCAGCAGCAGAGTGGGGGCTATCCTGTTTATTGTGTCTAGTGTAACATGTATGATTACCTGCCCTGTGGGTGGGTGGTGTATGTGTGCACCCGTTGCAAGGAGCTCCTGCCCCTCAGAGACCGAGTTCGGGCTTTGGAGGCCAGAGTGGCTGAACTGGAGGAGCTCAGAGAGTCAGAGAGCTATGTTGATGAGACTTTCCGGGACACTGTAGTACTGTCCCACCTCCAGTCTGAGAGCCCCAGTGCTCTTAAGGAGGATGAAAGTCTCAAGGGAAAAGAGCATTCAATGGGAGCAGAGGGAAACCATCCCGTAGTTGGGACCCTCCTCCCAGAGGATGTTGCGGTATCCTCTCGCACTGAGGATATCTCTGATGGGGAGGGAATGCCAGTTAGGAAGAGGCAGGTGTTAGTAGTGGGTGATTCGATCGTTAGAAACATAGATAGTTGGGTTTGTGATGACCGGGAGAACCGTATGGTCACTTGCCTGCCTTGTGCGAAGGTTGCGGATCTCAAAGATTTTGAGGAACAGCTAGCCAAAAACTCAAAAAACATTTTGTTATTTCTTTTTAAGTACATTAGAAGCAGGAAGCCTGCTACAAAACCTGTGAGTCCCCTAGATGATCGAGCTATAAAAGGAGCAATCAAGGAAGATAAATTCATTGCGGAGAAACTAAATGATTTCTTTGCTTCAGTCTTCACGGCTGAGGACGTTGGGGAGATTCCTGAATCTGCACCGTCCTTTGTGGGGGATGAATCTGAGGAACTGTCCCGGATTGAAGTGTCATTAGAGGAGGTTTTGGAACAAATAGAAAAACTTAATGTTAACAAATCTCCAGGACCGGATGGCATTCATCCAAGAGTTCTAAAAGAACTCAAATGGGAAATTCCTGGGCTATCATCTGTGGTTTGTAACCTATCCTTTAAATCGGCTTCCGTACCTAACGACTGGAAGGTAGCCAACGTGACACCAATATTTTAAAAGGGCTCTCGAGGCGATCCTGGCAATTACAGAGCGGTAAGTCTAACTTCAGTACCAGGCAAATTAGTTGAAACAATAGTAAAGAATAAAATTGTGAGGCATGTAGAAGAACATAATTTGTTGGACAAAAGTCAACATGGTTTCTGTAAAGGGAAATCATGTCTGCATGTTTGTTAACCCCTTCAGAGAACTCTAATAGATAAGACAAGGGGGATCCAGTAGATATAGTATACTTAGATTTTCAGAAAGCCTTTGACAAGGTCCCTCACCAAAGGCTCTTGTGTAAATTCCTTAGCCACGGGATAAGAGGGAAGGTCCTTTCTTGGATCGAGAACTGGTTAAAAGATAGGAAACAAAGGGTAGGAATAAATGGTAAATTTTCAGAATGGAGACGGGTAACTAGTGATGTCCCCCAAGGGTCAGTCCTGGGACCAATCCTTTTCAACTTATTCATAAATGATCTGGAGAAAGGGGTAAGCAGTGAGGTGGTAAAGTTTGCGGATGATACCAAACTGTTTAGGATAGTCAAGACAGAAGCAGACTGTGAGGGACTCCAAAAAGATCTCACCAAACGGAGTGATTGGGCAACAAAATGGCAAATGAAATGTAATATGGATAAGTGTAAAGTAATGCACATCGGGAAAAATAACCCCAGCTATACGTACAGTATGACGGGGGCTAATTTGGCTATGACAAATCAGGAAAGAGATCTTGGAGTTATCGTGGACAGTTCTCTGAAAACTTCCACACAGTGTGCAGCGGCGGTTAAAAAGGCAAATAGGATGCTAGGAATTATTAGGAAAGGGATAGAAAATAAGACCCAGAATATCTTACTGCCCCTGTATAAAACTATGGTACGCCCACATCTTGAATACTGTTGAGAAAGTAGAAAGGATTATACTGTAAGAGAAAGATGAATTATGCTGTAATAATTGAATAAGTGAAAGGAATACTGTTGGTCTCTGAACAGGAAGGAGAAAAGTATGTTAATGTTGTTTGTAGGTATGCAGATCAGAGTGCTAGCCAGAGTTAATAGGAAAAGGAACATTAGGTGTTAGGGAGAAAGCAATTGAGATGGACGGGAGATATGGACTGTGTGCTTGATGTGGAAATGAAGATACTTGACTAGCCTCCCACTAATTATGTGACGTTTTGCCCCTCTTTTAATCCTGTTAATTTTGACTTTCTTTTGACTGTATAAATCAAGGGGTTTGAACCTTGAATGGCACTCACATTTTCTGAGTGCATTTAGCAGAGCAGCTTTGCTAATAAAGAGAGCGGTCTGACAAATCTGAGTCCTTTCTGACTTTGACAATTTGGAGATCCCACCGAGATGGCAACCGTCTTCGCTGGAACTGTGTGATCCCTGACTGTCTTGCAGGATGACCGTGGTAGCCGGCACCTGGGCATTTGGCCGGAGCGGTTCTCTGCCAGAATGGAAAGGTGCACAACCACAGCGAAGTCTACGCCATCGAACCTGTTGGTTCCCGCTCTGTTCTGGTAGGGATCCCGGGATCTAACATCAGGACTCTGATCAGGTAATTATTTCTATGTTTTGTCCGGACTGAGGACTGTCTTGTCTCTGTGTCTATCCGTCTTCCCTGTGGTGTGAGTGAGTCTGGGAGCCATCCCTGTCCGGGGACTGGCTGACCAAGGGGCTCCTGTCCCCGCAGTCTGTGTGACTGGAATCTGCACAATTGCAGCCGCACCGCACCTTGGATAAAATCCTTGGAGTGAACGCAAGGGCGATTGAGGCAGTAGCCTGTGGGCTTCTTTTGTGTGTTGCACTGGGCACCGCTCTGACGAACCCGAATTTTCTCCTTGTGTGATTGGTGTATGAAGTCCTCCTGTATGGTTAAGCAGACGTCTAAGCAGGGATAGTTCCCTAAAGCGACCCCGGCTCAGTTTATATATTTTAGAAAGGGTCCAGACCCCTGTACATTTCTGGAAAAATGATCTAGATTGACTCTGGGGATCCCAAAACTCAGTGGCCACTGTTAGGATCTTGGAACAAAGACCAAGTGGACGTCTTAAAAGACAAACTTGGCCTTCCCAAAACTGAATTGGCTAGAGGAGAGGTAGATTGCTTCATGCAGTGGTGGGACGAGGCAAATCTTAGATGGACTGAATCGAAGCTCGCCTCCCTTAAAAATTCTAATTATAAGTAAAAAGCTTTATTGGAAACCTCCTCTCCCACCACCAGACCGAGCGCTTCCCTTTACCCCGTCCTCCGAGAAGACTCAGACCGGTCCCACTTGGAGCTATAAACCCTGGACCCACACGGCGCTCCACTCAATTGTAAAAGGTTTTCCAAAGCCCCAGGAAAACCCTACCAAATTTGCAGAGGAATTTTTGCTAGTGCGCAATGCCTATGAATCCTCTGAAGCAGACCTCCTGCAACTGTGTAAGCTACTTATAACCCCTAGCGAGCAAGAAAAAAAAAATGGCTCCTGATAGCAAATTGGCCCACCACTGAGCATCCTTCTAATTGACCAGACACTGGTCCTGACGCTGCCTACTGGAACAAATGTAAGAATCAAGCTAAGTGCCTGCATGAGGCCGTTCCCCAAGTATGGACTCCAAAAACCAACTGGACGGCCATACATTGCTGTAAACAGCAACAGAGAGAGAACCCAGGGAACTATCACACCCGACTGACTGATGGGGTTTTTTTTTTTTCTGCAACATTCTGGTATACAGCGACCGGGTGGACAGGGTGCCCTGGCGCATGCGTTTGTTAATGGCCTCCTACCTGCTATTGGCAGTATGTTAAAGCCAATAAGTGTTGGATGGGAGGCCAAGACCATGGACAAATTGCAAGCAGTGGCAGAGCATTGCCACAGCACTGTGGCCAGACAGCCTGCCTCCATATTATCCATCTTATTTGCCTCTCTAAAGCACAGGGCAGAGAAGAAGCAATAATATCAGCATAGTCTATGCTGGCTCATCTGATCCTGAGAAGCTGAAACACAAATATGTGGATAGAGAGTAGCTAAGTCAATAAGCTGGCCTCGAGGCTGCGGCTGGCATCTATGTTGATTCGAACACACACAGTCCCAGGAAGAGGAATTTCCCACTGAGAAAACAATGTCCTATACTTCAAAATTTAATCATCTCAATTCTCTCTTACAAGTGTAAATTAAGTTCACAACTCCCTTGTAAGAACTGGTCTCACAGCAGACAGACCAGCATCAATTGGCAATTAAGATAAGAAAGAGAAATACGTGACCCCATGATTATAAAAGATGGGCCCAGCACACACTCACTTTGAGTGTCATTCTACCCTCTACCTGCTGGTCGGGTTAGGTGTTTGACCTCCCGAGGTTCTATGGGGACGCCCACCTCGTATTTTCGTCTTTCCTAGGAATTGAGGGACCGGCCCTGGCCTGACATGCTGGAGTCGAGAGGCACAGAAGGGGGTAAAAATGGTACCTGGATGTGGTCCTCTGTCTTAAGTGTACACATAGAAAGAGTAAGCTGTTACTTGGTACCATTATTTCTATTTTTCTATCTTTATCTTCTTTGTAACCATTTTTAAGACCTATATTTTGCTAATAGTTAAGAAATAGAGCAATAGCCATTGTAACCATATGATTTATAAGCTTCTTTAATAAACCTGTAACTGTTTAAGCTTTAACCTGACTCCTTCAGTTGCTGTAACAGAACCAAGCACAATTTAAAAGAACTTCAGCCGGTCTAAAGGGACAGTTATAGGAAGAGCTTGGGCGTTTGGATCTGTGTCACTCCCAGGTGACAGGACCCACTGGGGCATCTTTCAGTCTTTCCTCAAGGCTGCCCGCTGCGAAGGAATTATGGAATTCTAGCAGCTGAAATCTAAGATGTAATAAGCTCTTCCTATATAACGGGGCGTCTGTTGGCCTGCTGGCCACCCTCTGCGATGGGACCCCGGTCCTAGCAGTAAAGGCACGGACGTTAAAACCTTTTCTCGGAAACATACACACACACACTGCCCTGACCGTCGGCTGACAGAATTGGCGTAGTCGGCAGGATTGTGCTACTGGTTCACATACAGCAACATGAAGCCTGTCATGATAGACATGGATTTTAGTGGTATAGAGAAAGGGTTTGCCCAGGAAGGTTGGGGCAACCCAAAATGGGATAGAGAAATGTTAGAAAAGGATTGGGGAAATCCTGAGAAGTTGTGGGTGCAGTTCTGTAAGTATAGAACTGCCTGCAAGCTAAAGAATGGGACAAAGCCTGAGTCTGTGGAAAGGAGCCACTTTCCATTTAGCAAGGAAAACAGGATCAGGCCCAGGCAAGCAGGCAGAAAAAGGAAAACAGGATCAGGCCCAGACAAGCAGGCAGGTAACAGATAAGATTGAAAGCCTTGTGGTAGAAACTGAGAAAAAAAGGCAGTAAGTACTGGAAATCTAAGTCCTTAAGCATACTTACAAGAGTAATATCTGAAACAATGCCAGTTTTTATTTTAGAGATAAGAAAGTGTTTTAAGAAAAGAGAATCAGAGAATTTAAACTCTGCAGAGAATGGAGAGCAAATGCAGTTGTGCAAATGCTAAAATGGTGTAGATAGAAAACTGTGGTTTCTTTACAGTCATTCTGAAGGAAAAATGGGCCCTTTTTCCAAAGGAATGTCTGTAAATAATCCAGGCAAATTTGACTCAAATCTGTACATTTGATTAGAGAGACTGCTAAAAGAACTCTAAAGAGAGGGGGTTCTATTGGAACTGAACTACCCCAATGAATAAAAAGGGAATGTAATTGTTGTATAGCTATGTAGAAATAGTGTAAGAAAGGTTCAGAGAGAATGTATGTGTATCTGTGTGTAGATATATATATATATATATAGTGTAAATAATATGAAGTTTTCAAGGTCCAGTAATCTTGTTTGTAGGTTTGGTAAATTGGTTTGGTAAGACCATTTTAGTCCAAGTTGTTTAATGAAGGTACAGGAAAACTGTAAGCATAAAGAAAGAGTTACACTATATGCAAAGTTTAATGTGGCTAAGTAATGTTGTAAACAAAGATTGCACATTTTCCTGTAAACTATAGAATGAGTAAAAAAACTGCAAACAGACTAAAATGCTGTGAAAGCTCCAAGAGCCACAACAGGTTGTGATTTCCTTTGTGATGTAAATGCCCTAGCTGGCAGCACAAAGAAGCTTTGCAGGTAATAGAGATCAGAAAGTTCAAATTGTAACCCTCCAGAAAGAAAAAAAAAAAAAAGGAGGTACTGGTATTGCTATTTTAGTCCCAATAAGAGGTTGGGTATACTAAAACAGTTTAAATGTAAGTAGTCTTTTAAGAAGGCAGAGAGAAGACTGAGACAATTGGCATTTGTAAAGATGTTACCCCTTTTGAACACAATCTTGCAAAGGTTCGGGCATAGCCCTTGGTCTGATCAAGTGTTAATTGCTGTCCATACAATTTCAGACCTACAAGACAAATTAACTAACTACTTGTGTATATGTAAACCCTCAACTTCAAAGGAGAGGGAAACAGCTTCAGCTTTTGTCTTCTGTGGAAAACCTGTAAAGAGGTGTTCTTCAAAATTGGCTGATACCTCTGCTGCAGACATAGAGAGGTAGAAATGCATGTCCCTCAGTACCCAGACAAAGCTAGATTCCCTTAAGGATGGGTGCTGAGAGTTAAAGCAACTCTCAGATTTATTTTTTGTTTTCCTTCCCTCAGGAATATGTTTAAGAAAAGGGCCAGGAGGTATGAGGCTTAGTAAACAAGCTCACCCTCCTTACCAAATTAATAGTGGACAAACCTGTCTCATTGGGAAAAGTCATTTAGCATGTGAAAAGGGGAAGGCAAAAAGTTTGGAGCCCTATATGGACATAGTTGAAGGAATAAGGAAAGTAAAGCAGACATTGAAAGTTACTAGGAATGTCCTTTGAAAGGACAAAGCAAGTGATTTAAGGGAGTGTGAAGATAAAAGGTGGACTCCATGGGAGTGTGGAAGGAATTAAGTGATGGTTGTAATATGTGAAGGGAAATCTTGTTTTAAAAATGACACCTTGTTTCTTTGCAGCCTCTTCCTTAAGCACTGTGCAAACGATCTATGAAAAGAAGCAATCAAATGTAAACATTTTGTCTATGGACACTTTTGTTAAATCTGCAAAGGACAATTAGGGATTCTACTGAAACTTAATTGGTTAACTGCATAAAAGAATGAGCTCTATATATTGTAACTATTTTGTGGATTTCAAATTAACTAGTTTTATTTTGTTTTGGATAATGTCCTCTTGCTTAAAATTGCAAACAGACAAGGCACAAATTGGTTAGTGCTTCTGTTGGGCATTCAACTCTTAAGGACATTTAACTTTCTAGAAACCAAATTATTAGTTTAGAAATTCAAGCTTTGAAACTTAACTGTCTTTTTCAAGGCTGAGTTGATAACACTTTTGGCTTGCTTTTAAATTCAACATTATATGTGAATACAGGCTGCCTGGCTATTTCAAAGGAAAGTGGACAGGGAAGGCTGTTGCTGTCTCAGCAGACATATCCACCGCACCCCTGACCACAAACATAGAAGGAACAGCTCAACTTGCAGAGCTGGCAGCAATCAATTAGCTTGTGAGGCAAGGGCCAGTACCATAGATTGGAATATTGGAAATGGATATACCAGCATGCAACCCCACATGCCTTAAGCATAAGTCATGTGTCCAAAAGAATAATACTCTAGCTGCACAGTTAAATAACCTAGCAGATGCAGCAATACAAATTTTTGCTGCCCAGGTGGATTGGGAACGCCTGTACATTTGGCTACATGAAACCTTGGGACACACAGAAAGCGATGAGCCAGTGCGGTAGGCACATGCCAGGGGGTGGCCTATCACCCACAAACAAGCCAAAGATCTGGTACAAGCTTGCACCCTATGTGCTGAACTCAAGGAAACATATAACAGAAGGGCAATGGTTTGCCAGACTAAGAGATGGAAAAGCACTATGGGCAACCTGGCAAGTAGATTATATTGGTACACTACCCACCAGTAAGCAAGGGTGAAAGTATGTTTTAACTGGAGTGGAAATTGTTTCAGGAATTGGTTTTACTTACTCAACCCCAGTGGCAACAGGGTTGTTTACAGTCATGAGACTAAACGGCTTAATAGCCCTGTCCCAACACCCCAGTTTGGGAACACAAATCCATTCACTGCACTCCTACAAGGGAAAAGGAGTCTGGAACACCAATAACCATTACTGAGGCTTGGATTGTATCCAAGACCGGCAAACCTTATGTTTTATCACAGGAAACTGAGGCAATATCCCTGAACAGCGCTCCAATGGGATGGATCCCTCCCAATGCTGGTGTGGATCCGGGAAACCACCATGAACTTTTGTATATATATATATATACACCGCTTGCTGTTGTAAGCGCTTGCAACCACTGTTGTTAGGTACAGACTATTGAAATGAGACATGGCACTCCAATTCGCCATGGTCTTCTTCCTCATCCCAACTGCTACTGCTGTACCAGAACACCTTACTTGACTCCTCCACTGGACTGGGAATCGAGTTTGTCCCTCTCAGCCCAAATGACTGGTGAAACAAGAGTGACATCTTCAGATGGGGACCGGTATGGTTCGATGACAGCGACTACCGCAGTCCTCAAAATAACTTTGGGGGGAGGCAAGGGAAGTGGCAACGAACGGTATGGGATAAGACATGCTGTAACTAAGAATGTAAATAACTCATGGCTAAATTGGTTAGCCCAACAGCTAAAACTTTCCTTAACTCCTTTCCTACACTCTATTATGATCACTGTTTTAATTGTTTTGATTGTTGTACTCCTTTTCTGCATAACCCTATGTATTGTGCAATGCCTAGATAATGTAGCTATCTCTTGTGTGCACATTTGATACACAGCACCAGGAAAGATCCCTAGTCAATTCCTAGATCCTAAACCCTCTAATCAGGCCATTGGGTAATTTAAAATTCCTCCAAGGTGGGCAAGAGGCACTGGCAAGCCACCATCTTGCATTCCTGGGATGTGGTGTGTCGTATCAGGGGGTGGAATGTGGCCAGACAGCCTGCCTCCATATTATCCATCTTATTTGCCTCTCTAAAGCACAGGGCAGAGAAGAAGCAATAATATCAGCATAGTCTATGCTGGCTCATCTGATCCTGAGAAGCTGAAACACAAATATGTGGATAGAGAGTAGCTAAGTCAATAAGCTGGCCTCGAGGCTGCGGCTGGCATCTATGTTGATTCGAACACACACAGTCCCAGGAAGAGGAATTTCCCACTGAGAAAACAATGTCCTATACTTCAAAATTTAATCATCTCAATTCTCTCTTACAAGTGTAAATTAAGTTCACAACTCCCTTGTAAGAACTGGTCTCACAGCAGACAGACCAGCATCAATTGGCAATTAAGATAAGAAAGAGAAATACGTGACCCCATGATTATAAAAGATGGGCCCAGCACACACTCACTTTGAGTGTCATTCTACCCTCTACCTGCTGGTCGGGTTAGGTGTTTGACCTCCCGAGGTTCTATGGGGACGCCCACCTCGTATTTTCGTCTTTCCTAGGAATTGAGGGACCGGCCCTGGCCTGACATGCTGGAGTCGAGAGGCACAGAAGGGGGTAAAAATGGTACCTGGATGTGGTCCTCTGTCTTAAGTGTACACATAGAAAGAGTAAGCTGTTACTTGGTACCATTATTTCTATTTTTCTATCTTTATCTTCTTTGTAACCATTTTTAAGACCTATATTTTGCTAATAGTTAAGAAATAGAGCAATAGCCATTGTAACCATATGATTTATAAGCTTCTTTAATAAACCTGTAACTGTTTAAGCTTTAACCTGACTCCTTCAGTTGCTGTAACAGAACCAAGCACAATTTAAAAGAACTTCAGCCGGTCTAAAGGGACAGTTATAGGAAGAGCTTGGGCGTTTGGATCTGTGTCACTCCCAGGTGACAGGACCCACTGGGGCATCTTTCAGTCTTTCCTCAAGGCTGCCCGCTGCGAAGGAATTATGGAATTCTAGCAGCTGAAATCTAAGATGTAATAAGCTCTTCCTATATAACGGGGCGTCTGTTGGCCTGCTGGCCACCCTCTGCGATGGGACCCCGGTCCTAGCAGTAAAGGCACGGACGTTAAAACCTTTTCTCGGAAACATACACACACACACTGCCCTGACCGTCGGCTGACAAGCACTCTAAAAGGGAAAGAGGAGCAGTCCTCACAAAAGCTAATGGCTCTACAAATACAGCATTATTCAGGGCAGGGCAGACAGTACCGGGAACGGGGAGGGTACCAAGAACAGGGATGAGGTCGGAGAAGGGGTCATGGGACTGGGTTTTTGGGATTTAGAGGTTTCAGCTCCGGTCATATTCACCCTGCGGGAACAAGACATTATTGTCCCGTGTTCCAGTGCTGTAACACCCCTATCCTCCCAGTTCGAAAGGCTGATGGGAAATCATGGCTGTTTGTTCAGGATCTTCAAGCCATTAACTGCATTGTTGTACCCACCTTTCCTGTAGTCCCTAACCCAGCAACTATTCTGGCTTCTATCCCGCCAGATGCAACTCCTTTTACTGTTGTTGATCTGTGTTCTGCTTTCTTTTCTGTCCCGGTTCACCCTAAGTCCCAGTATCTTTTTGCCTTTTCTTACAAGGGGCAGCAGTACACATGGACCATGCTTCCCTAGGGGTACACAGAAAGCCCGTCTTACTTTTCCCAAGCATTAGCCAGAGACCTCGTTGACCTGGTCTTCCCCTCTGGGTCCACATTGGTCCAATATGTAAATGATCTACTCCTCTGTTCCCCTTCATTATCGGCCTCAGAAACCGGCTCTCTAGTGCTTCTCACTGCCCCCACCTTAGGGTTACCTAACTACTCTAAGCCTTTTACTCTTTTCTGCCACGAGCAATCTGGTTGTGCACTTGGGGCTCTTACTCAGGAGCATGGTGACAAAAATCATCCAGTGGCCTATTTCTCTGCCACCTTGGACCCTGTTGCCCAGGGTTTACCCCCCTGCCTGCGTGCTGTGGCTGCCGCGGCACGCCTAGTCGAAATGGCTGAGTCCCTTGTCCTCTGCTCTCCTCTTTCTCTCATGGTCCCCCGCTCTATAGAAACTCTCCTGCTACAACGTAATACAGCTCACCTTTCCTCCGCCCGCCTCACTAGGTACGAACTTTTCCTGCTTTCGGCTTCGCATATCACCATAAAGCGCTGTTCTCAGTTGAACCCTGCCACTCTCCTTCCTCTGTCTGATGACGGTGAACCCCACGACTGCCTTGCAGCTGTCTCTGCTGTCACCGTCCCGCGCCCCGACCTTTCTGATGTCCCCCTCTCTAACTCCGACCTTGTGTTAGTCACTGACGGTTCCTGCTTTAGAGATAGCCAAGGTCGTCTCCTTGCAGGATATGCTGCGGTATCGCTCTCTGAAACCCTAGAAGCTGCGCCGTTACCTTCTGTGACAGCGCAAGTCGCTGAACTAGTTGCCCTAACCCGCGCTTGCTTTCTGGCTGACGGGCACTCCGCCACCATTTATACTGATTCTCGTTACGCTTTTGGGGTTGTACATGACTTTGGCACCCTCTGGCAAGCTCGGGGTTTCCTTACCTCTGCTGGTGCCCCTATCAAGAATGGCCCCTACATTGCTGCTCTCCTGTATGCAGTTTTACTCCCATCTGCATTAGCTATTGTTAAGTGCCCTGGCCACTCCACAGCAGATGCTGATGTTGCTAAGGGTAATGCTGCCATAGAACCTTCCCCCGGTGCGTTTCTCGGTTCCCTTTCTGTTTCTGTACCACCGCCGTCCCTTTCTGACCTCACCCTGCTCCAAGACTCTGCCCCAGGAGCAGAAAAAGACTCCTGGGTCGCCCCGGGTTGCTCTCTATACCCCGATTCCCGTCGGTGCTCGCCTACTGGTACCTTTGTGGCCCCCTTTTCACTCTACCCCTCTCTGGCCGCCCTGCTTCACGATGTTTCGCATGTCGGAAAGGAGGGGATGGTCTCTGCTGTAACTAAGGCAGGATGGTGAGCCCCACATTTCAGCTGTTTTGCAGCCAGCCACTGTACCGCCTGTACCACTTGCCAAAGCTACAATGTTGGCAAACCTGTAAAGGTAGCTCAAGGGTTCTGGGGCCTGCCCCAAGCACCGTTCTTGCATTGGCAGCTTGATTTTGTACAAATGCCTAAGTGTCAACGATATGAATTTATTTTGGTTATGGTATGCTTATTTTCGGGTTGGATTGAAGCCTTTCCTTGTCGCAAAGCTGATTCACTGTCTGTTGCCAAATGTTTGTTAAATCATATTATGCCTGCAAAAGGAATTCCTGCCACTCTGTCCAGTGACCGGGGTACACATTTTACTGGACAACTTGTTCAGCACCTGGATCGTGTGTTACATGTCACACACCTGCTGCACTGTCCCTACCACCCACAGAGCGCAGGTGCAGTTGAAAAATGAAATGGTGTGATTAAAAAAATAAGCTTGCAAAAAATTTTGTGACTCTACAGGGTTAAGCTGGCCAGCAGCCTTACCGTTGGCTCTTATGGAAATTCAATCCACCCCATCCCAAAGACTTACATTAAGTCCTTTTGAAATTGAGAACAATGGCTACCATTACTCCAGTCTCAGACGTGAACTTGACTCGCAGTATACTCCTTCAGTACTGCAAGGGACTAATGCAAGCTGTAAGTCACTTCCATTCACAGGTTCAAGCTGCCTGGCCGACGGACCCCACCTCTGATGCCTGTCACGCTCTCGAGACAGATGATTGGGTCTACGTACGACACCACCATCAAACACGCCTTGGAACCCCGGTGGAAGGGCCCGCATCAGGTGCTGCTCAGTACCCAGACGGCTGTTAAGCTATCCGGCATCCCAGCATGGATACAGGCTTGGCAGTGTAAGAAGGCTCCACCCCCTGCGGACCAATCATCGCCTCAGGACCACGCAGAGTCAATTTTTACTCCAGAAGAAGACGTAGAGGAATAGCCTGCAATACCTTACAACCTACGTTCGCGTAAGGGTTGCCTGAAGCAGATGAGGACCAAAAGGAAGGCCCAGGAAGAAGCAGTAGTGAGCCTAGCGCCTGCTGCCTGGTGGACATAAAACCGTGACTGCGGTTCCCTCAGCTGAGGTTGCCAGAACCAAAAGGGTCTTGCCTCCAACATGTGCCTCTGGTGGGGCCTTTTCCTCCGCCACTGGTGTCTTAAGGTCTGGGGAATCCACAATGACAATTCTTTTATCCACCAGCAAGTATGGATCGCTCAGACCCTTAATATCTCTAATTGCTGGGTCTGCAGCCACATCCCAGCCCACTCGCAAGCTGGTTCCTGTCTTGGCAATCCCACTTAATTCCCCAGGCCTCACCGGAGGACCTCATCCGTTTAACAAGACATGGAACAGTAATGACACTTGGGAAGTAGTGGGAATCAATGTATCTAAATGGATAAGTGTGGAGGAGGGAAAAGGTCACTGGTGTTGGGTGTGGAATGGGACGGGGCTGAATCTGGGGAGGAGCAGTTGTCTAAGATCGGAGAATGAAATCACTCTCATGCTCCCCCTACAGCCACCCTAGTGAGAACAGTACAATCTTTCAATGCCATGCAAATAACACCACTCCCCGTAAGGAGAATCACCGTGTGAGAATCACTGCGGGACAAAAGCCAGTTAACTGGTCGGGTATCTGTTATCCGGCCCTACTCTTCCCACAATTCTGAGCGTTAGAGTCCTTCCCACGAGAACGCCTCCGTCATTTTAGGTGAAAAAGAAGGGACTTGTAAGATGCCCAACGGTATGTGAATCACATAAGCCCCTTAGCTTGGGAAGAGACTATTGGTGGTTCCTTTATCCCATTTGGGGGAGTAATACATCATGCAAAAAGACTTCTGAGCTTACAAGCAGTAGTTGAAATCATGGCAAATGAAACTGGAGACAGTTTAAGGGCCCTGGCCAAAGAAACAGGAGCGATCCGACAGGTGGCCCCTGTGGGGAAAATCCAATAACTCCAATTGTGTCTAAGGGGGGACTGTGCAGAAATCATAACTCTCTAAAAGAAAACTGCTGGAAGGGTTAAAAAGTTTTCCAGGCCTCTCTCCCTGTAACAGAGAGAAATCAAATTAGCTCTAATCAAAGACCCTTACAAATGACTCTCTCAAATTCATGGAGACTCCTAGTCTGTCACAATTTGTCATGTAAACCCTTATCTTTGTCACGGTTTGCCTTGTAGACTCCTCCACTCAAGTTCTCATGTGGCTTTGTGTACTGTAAAACTTACTTCTAGCACTCCTGGGGGGAACAGAAGTCTCAGAGTGCTTCTGCTGAGACTTTGAGATGTTAAAGAAGAACAATCCACAACTGAACTGTCTAAGCATTCTGTATATAGGATACCTGAATCTGTCTGTCAGGGCTGCTGCTTCACTCTTGGAAGTGACAGCCTGCATGCATGCATCATAAAGTTTTCCCTTCTAGGTTTCTCTCCTGCCTCACTGATTTGACCTCCGGCCTCGGAACCTTCTGGGGGCTCTGTACCCCAGGGGAGCGAGATTTCCCCCTTCACCCCCCAAAACCGTCAGGCATTGGCTATAGTTCTGGCAGCAAAAGGAGGGACCTGAGCTCTCATTGGCAAAGAATGTTGTGTGTGTATATATACCTGACAACACCAATGATGTAATAGATCGCGCTAGCCCCTTGGAACAGATTGCGTACCTTCCCCACGAAGAGCCAAGTTCCCTGTGGAAATGGCTAAGTAACTTGTCCAATTTCTCTGGGGTAGGAAACTGGTTGTTTCAGGGAGCCCTGACTATCCTATTTGGGATCTTAATGATTTTTGTATGTTTTCAGTTAATCTCCTGTTGTATCCAAAACTGTGCAAGACATGTCACACAGCTAGCCACCCCTCACCAGAGTGCTAATCTGATGATTTTAAATATCACTGATGAACAGGGAGACAAAGAACGGTTAATGTATGGAACCCAGTAATTGTTGGTCATAGGCATGGCTTGACCAAAAGGAGGGATTGTGAAGGTAGAAAGAATTATACTGTAAGAGAGAGATGAATTATGCTGTAATAATTGAATAAGTGAAAGCAATACTGTTGCTCTCTGAACAGGAAGAAGAAAAGTATGTTAATGTTGTTTCTAGGTATGCAGATCAGAGTGCTAGCCAGAGTTAATAGGAAAAAGAACATTAGGTGTTAGGGAGAAAGCAATTGAGATAACCAAGGAGACATGGACAGGGGATTGCTGTGTGCTTGATGTGGAAATGAAGATACTTGACTAGCCTCACACTAATTATGTGAAGTTTTGCCCCTCTTTTAATCCTGTTAATTTTGACTGTATAAATCAAGGGGTTTGAACCTTGTATGGCACTCACATTTTCTGAGTGCATTTAGCAGAGCAGCTTTGCTAATAAACAGAGCGGTCTGGCAAATCTGAGAGTCCTGTCTGACTTTGACACTGCGTACAGATGTGGTCTCCTCACCTCAAAAAAGATATTTTGGCCTTGGAAAGGGTTCAGAAAAGGGCAACTAAAATGATTAGGGGTTTGGAACGGGTCCCATATGAGGAGAGGTTAAAGCGACTGGGACTTTTCAGTTTAGAAAAGAGGAGACCGAGGGGGGATATGATAGAGGTCTATAAAATCATGAGTGGTGTGGAGAGGGCAGATAAAGAAAAGTTATTTATTAGTTCCCATAACAGAAGAACTAGAGGACACCAAATGAAATTAACGGGTAGCAGGTTTAAAACTAATAAAGTGTTTCACGCAGCGCGTAGTCAACCTGTGGAACTCCTTGCCAGAGGAGGCTGTGAAGGCTGGGACTATAACAGAGTTTAAAGAGAAGCTAGATAATTTCATGGAGGTCAGGTCCATAAAAGGCTATTAGCCACAGGATAGAAATGGTGTCCCTGGCCTCTGTTCATCAGAGGCTGGAGAAGGATGGCAGGAGACAAATCGCTTGATCATTGTCTTCGGTCCACCCTCTCCAGGGCACCTGGTGCTATGTTCTTATGTAGATGGTATCATGAGTCCACGAAAGCTCATGATCCTAGCTACATTGTTTGTTAGTCTATAAAGTGCTACCAGACCATTTGCTGTTGTTGTTTTTCTTTTATTTCCAGCTGCTATGAACTAGCATCCCGTGGCTACCTGTCACCCCTTCAGTCATGACAGCATTTTAGTGTTTAAGACGGTATTATCTAGGGTTATTTTTAGTTACTACTTATGCTTAAGGCCTTTTCCGCCTTGTGTCTTTATTTGGCTCGAGTACTGTCTTACAGGCTCATTGCATTATTGCCTTCGATATAAATTAAGCATCACCTAGCAAATAGTTAGTCCTGCAGGCACCAGTGCTAAGGGGGACTGGAAGTTCTTACTGTAGTCTCTAATACAGCGTTTCTCAAACTGGGTCGCAAGCCCCAGGGGGGTCGTGAGCAATTTGGGGGGGGGGTTGCAGCTGGATTGGGTTTTTCACTTGTGACCCCTCTCCCCTGGGCTGTGAAGAGCGGCAGGGCGGCGGAAGGCAGCTGCCAGCAAGCCGCACAGCGTGGCCGGGGCCATGGGACTTCAGGAGTGTGGCTCAGCTGCAGGAGGCAGCAAGGCAGCGGGAGAGTGGATGCGGAGCAGAAAAGAGGCACAGAGGAGAAAGAGATGAGGGAAAGGAGCCTGCAGGGGGGAGGGCGTTAAGGACTGCACGTGCCATGAAGGAACCCCAGGAGGGCAAGGAGTCTGGTGAGAAGGGGGGGAGGAAGCGACCCAGGGCAGTGAGGGTGGGTGGCCACACAAATTGGTTTAGCATTTTATGGGGTGGTGGTATCACCAATGTTGAGAACCCCTGCTGTAATCCATGTTCCAGCAATCACTTACATGAGTTTAACATCACGTTTTTATGTATGTTTTACCCTAGAAATACTCAAGCCTTTTACTTTGGAAATAAATCTAAATGCCTGGTGTTCTGTTCATATTCTTTTGCACGGGTGTTGCAGTTTATTCATATTTAAGAGCTTCTGTTTTAATTTATTGCTCACCATTTTAGAGTTAGATGTTATCACTGACTTTTTAGCTGTTCTCTTCCCAGCACTTATCAGCTCAGCGGTATTGCTCGCTGCTGGCGGGTTAGGGGCTAAGCTCACCACACCAGATTTAGTGGTTTTCTCTAGGACTGTCAATGTACAGAGGACTACATGATTAACCAATAAGCCTCAAGTTATTGGTAAATCCTGTCGATTACACATCCTGTCTGAGGCAGCAAGGAGGGAGGAGGCGTTAGCTGATAAAAGCTGTCTTCCCACAGGTAAGTCAGCTTGTCACAAGAAGGGAGGTTCCAAAGAGGCTGCAGAAAGGCTGTTCTCAGTGGTGACAGATGGCAGAACAAGGAGCAAAGGTCTCAAGTTGCGGTGGGAGAGGTCCAGGTTGGATATTAGGAAAAACTATTTCCCTAGGCGGGTGGGGAAACACTGGGATGGGTTCCCTAGGGAGGCAGTGGAGTCTCCATCCCTAGAGGTGTTTAAGTGTCGGCTTGACACAGCCCTGGCCGGGTTGATTTAGTTGGGATTGGTTCTGCCTAGCGCAGGGGGCTGGACTTGACCTTCTGAGGTCTCTTCCAGCTCTGTGGTTCTAGGATTCTGAGAGAGCGTCTGCACTGGCATGTGCTTTTACGCAAGAGCATCCGTGCCAGTGTGGACGCTCTCTTGCGCAATAAACTCCGACGGCCGTTTTAACCGTCGGCCTTTCTTGCGCAAGAAATTCCTGTTACCTGTCCACACTGGCCTGTGCCGGAAGGGCTCTTGCGCAAGAGGCTTCTTCCTGAGCAGGAGCATCCTAGTTCTTGCGCCAGGAGCCCTGGTTGTACACAGGAGAAGGTCAGTTGCCTTGCGCAAGCACACACGGCCAGTGTAGACAGGCAGCAAGTTTCCGCGCAAGAGCGGCCGCTTTGGCGCGAGATGGCGCCAGTGCAGACACAGCCTCAGTGTTTTCAAACCGGACGCAGCCGAGGCAGCCCTCCCCCAACCCGCCTCACGCTGCCCCGCTGCACTTTGTAAGGCAACAGCAGCATCTGCCTGTCCCACACAAGCCCGCTGGGCAGTTGGGTGTGTGTGTGTGGGGGGGGGGTATTTGGTGGGGGGAGCTGACTGCTGGGGGTAGGGAGGAGCAGAGTGGGGGGGGTTGGGGAGGAGCAGACTGAATGAAGAGTTTGGTGGGGGAAGCAGAGTGGGGGGGTTGGGGAGGAGCAGACTGAATGAAGAGTTTGGTGGGGGAGCAGAGTGGGGGGGTTTGGTGGTGCTGGAGTAGACTGCAGGGGGGGTTGGGGTGGAGTAGAGTGCAGGGGGGGCAGAGTGGGGGAGTTTGGTGGGGGGGCAGAATCGGGGGGTTGGGGTGGAGTAGAGTGCAGGGGGCCAGAGTGGTGGGGGGAGCTGTCTGCTGGGGGTAGGGAGGAGCAGAGTGGGGGGTTGGGGAGGAGCAGACTGAATGAAGAGTTTGGTGGGGGGAGCAGAGTGGGGGGGTTTGGTGGTGCTGGAGTAGACTGCAGGGGGGGTTGGGGTGGAGTAGAGTGCAGGGGGGCAGAGTGGGGAGTTGGGGGGCAGACTACAGGGGGGTTTGGTGGGGGGCAGAGTGGGGGGGTTCGGTGGTGCTGGAGTAGACTGCAGGGGGGTTGGGGTGGAGTAGAGTGCAGGGGGGGCAGAGTGGGGGTTTGGGGGGCAGACTACAGGGGGGTTTGGTGGTGCTGCAGTAGACTGCAGGGGGGGTTGGGGTGGAGTAGAGTGCGGGGGGGGCAGAGTGGGGGGTTGGGGGGCAGACTACAGAGGGGTTTGGGGGGGCAGAGTGGGGGGTTGGGGGGCAGACTACAGGGGGGTTTGGGGGAGCAGAGTGGGGGGCTGGGGGCAGAGTGGGGGGTTGGGGAGCAGACTACAGGGAGGTTTGGTGGGGGGCCGAGTGGGGGGTTGGGGGGCCGACTACAGGGAGGTGGGGGGGGTAGAGTGGGGGGTTGGGGGACAGAGTGGGGGGTTTGGGGGGCACTACAGGGAGGTTTGGTGGGGGGGCAGAGTGCGGGGTTGGGGGGCAGAGTGGGGGGTTTGGGGGCAGACTACAGGGGGGTTTGGTGGGGGGAGCAGAGTGGGGGGGTTTGGTGGTGCTGGAGTAGACTGCAGGGGGGGTTGGGGTGGAGTAGAGTGCAGGGGGGGCAGAGTGGGGGAGTTTGGTGGGGGGCAGAGTGGGGGGGGTTGGGGTGGAATAGAGTGCAGGGGGGCAGAGTGGTGGGGGAGCTGACTGCTGGGGGTAGGGAGGAGCTGACTGCTGGGGGTAGGGAGGAGCAGACTGAATGAAGAGTTTGGTGGGGGGAGCAGAGTGGGGGGGTTGTGGAGGAGCAGACTGAATGAAGAGTTTGGTGGGGGGAGCAGAGTGGGGGGGTTTGGTGGTGCTGGAGTAGACTGCAGGGGGGGTTGGGGTGGAGTAGAGTGCAGGGGGGGGCAGAGTGGGGGGTTGGGGGGCAGACTACAGGGGCGTTTGGTGGGGGGCAGAGTGGGGGGTTTAGTGGTGCTGGAGTAGACTGCGGGGGGTTGGGGTGGAGTAGAGTGGGGGGGGCAGAGTGGGGGGTTGGGGGGGCAGACTACAGGGGGGTTTGGTGGGGGGCAGAGTGGGGGGTTGGGGGCAGACTACAGGGGGTTTGGTGGGGGGGCAGAGTGGGGGGGTTGGGGGGCAGACTACAGGGGGTTTGGTGGGGGGGCAGAGTGGGGGGTTGGGGGGCAGACTACAGGGGGGTTTGGTGGGGGGCAGAGTGGGGGGTTGGGGGCAGACTACAGGGAGGTTTGGTGGGGGGGCAGAGTGGGGGGTTGGGGGGCAGACTACAGGGGGTTTGGTGGGGGGGGCAGAGTGGGGGGTTGGGGGGCAGACTACAGGGGGTTTGGTGGGGGGGCAGAGTGGGGGGTTGGGGGGCAGAGTGGGGGGTTGGCAGGTCCTGACGCCACAGGACAAGCCGGCTGGGCAGTTTTGGGGGGGGGGGTCTCTGAGGCGGGGGGGCCGAGAGGAGCAGGGAAAGTAGCCGCGGTGGCTTGTGGGAAACGTTCCGTGCCCCAATCCGCAGCTCCCATGGGCTGTTCGATTGGGCGGGAGCAGCGGAAGTGACATCACAATCCAGCCGCTGATCCAGGGGTTGGTCTCGCGCGGTGTCACGCCCAGCGTGAGCGATGCATCCTGGGAGTTGTAGTTCCCGCAGTGCGGCCTCCCGGGGCGTGTCTCAGTGCGCCCCGCCCCAATCATAGCCACGCCCCTCCCGCCCCGGCTGTCATAGCCACGCCCAGCGTGTTCCAGCCTCTCCCCGCCCCCAACTGCATCGTAGGGCGCCCCCGCAGCGCTACTCAGGCCCCGCCCCTGTCTGCCCCCGCTCCGCGATCCTCAGCCCCCCCCCCGCTCTGCACAGCCCCCCCCGAGCTGCATCCCCCTCCCCCACCTTCCACCCGACCTGCATCAACTGCTCCATTCTACACCCCCCACCCAACCTGCACCTGTTACCCCCCCCAGGCCATTCTACACCCCCCACCCAACCTGCACCTGTTACCCCCCCAGGCCATTCTACACCCCCCACCCAACCTGCACCTGTTACCCCCCCAGGCCATTCTACACCCCCCCACCCAACCTGCACCTGTTACCCCCCCAGGCCATTCTACACCCCCCCACCCAACCTGCACCTGTTACCCCCCCCAGGCCATTCTACACCCCCCACCCAAGCTGCACCTGTTACCCCCCCCAGGCCATTCTACACCCCCCACCCAACCTGCCCCTGTTACCCCCCCCAGGCCATTCTACACCCCCCACCCAACCTGCCCCTGTTACTCCCCCCAGGCCATTCTACACCCGCCACCCAACCTGCCCCTGTTACCCCCCCCCCAGTCCTTTCAACACCCCCCTCTCAACCTGCAAGCCCCTCCCCCGGCCCCCAGGCCATTCTACACCCCCCACCCCAGTGCATGCTGAACCCCCCCTCCCCTGCCCTCCAGTCCATTCTACACCCTCCAACCAATCTGCACCCCCTCCCCCAGTCCTTTCAACACTCCCAGCGCAACCTGCACCCCTCTTCCCCAGTCCATTCAATACCCCCCTGCCCAGCCTGCACCCCCGTTACCCTACCCCCAGTCTATTCAATATCCTTAGCTGAACCTGCACCCTCCTCACACTCCCTGTGCACTCTACACCTCAACCCAACCTGCACCCCCATTCTTCTCACTCTCCACTCCATTCAGCACCCTTAGTCCAACGTACACCCCCATTCCCCCGCTTCCCAGTCCAACCTGCATCCCTAGCCCGACCTGCCCCTCTTCCTCTGCCCCCAGTGCTTCCCACACCCCCTTTCACTCCACCCCCAATCCATCACACCCCCAGTCCAACAGCACCCCCACTCCTCCTACCGCAGCCTAACCTGCCCCCCCATTATCTGTGCTGCAGCCGAACCGGCACCTCCCTTCCCTCACTTCCCCAGTGCATTACAACACCCCCAAGCCAATCTTATCTCCCATGAATGCTCTCCCTCGCTTCAACCATATTTTTATCCTTCGGGTCCCTCGCTTTCCTTCCTCTCCACAAGGCCCAAACCAACATGTCCCCTCTAGCCCCTTTCTCCATTCATGGGGTCTATCGGTCCCCCATTTTGCTCCCTGCAACACCCCCAAGCTCACCCCGACCTGCGCCCTATTCCTGCCCATCCCCCGTACGTGGGACCTCTCACCTCTCTGTTGGCTTCCTTCCCAACCCACACACCCTCCTCGCACACCCCTGTCTCGCCAGGTCTGCGACCTTCCAGCCTCCCTTCTTCCTTCCTTCCCATCCCACACACCCCTGTCTCGCCAGGCCTGGAACCTGTCAGCCTCTGTTATTCCTTCGTCCGCGCCCTCAAGTTGCACTCCTACCCCCTCAGTCCTCCTTCTTCCCAACACTGGCAGCCTGCCATATCCTTCCCTAATCTGCTCCCCGCACCGGTTCTCCCTCCATTCATGGGATCCCTTAAGCCCCAGCTCTCCCCAATTCCAATTATTGTTCCCCATGAACTTGCTGAGTTGACTTTGCCCGCCAACCAAGGGCCCTCAAACACTCCTCCATGCTATTCTTCAACTCTGGGGCCTCTAAATCCCCCAAACTGTCAGTGTCCCTGGGATCCTCAGACCTCTCCCCTCCACAGTGCAGCCCCCAATACCACGTATTCAAGACAGTCATACTTAGGGGCTGCGTCTAGACTGGCATGATTTTGCAGAAATACTTTTAATGGAAAAGTTCTTCCGTTAAAAGTATTTCCGCAAAAGAGCGTCTAGATTGGCAGGGATGCTTTTGCACAAAAAGTGCTTTTACGCAAGAGCACCCGTGCGCAGCATAGACGCGCTTTTGCGCAAGAAAGCTCCGATAGCCATTTTAGCCATCGGGGCTTTCTTGCAGAAAAAATGACGGTGCCTGTCTACACTGGCCTTGTTGTGCGAGTATTCCTGCGCAAGAGGGCTTATCCCTGAGCGGGAGCATCAAAGTGTTTGCGCAAGAAGGACTGAATTCTTCCATTAGAATGTCAGTGCTCTTGCGCAAATTCAAGTGGCCAGTGTAGACAGCTGGGAAGTTTTTGCACAAGCGGCCGCTTTTCCGCAAAATCTTGCTAGTCTAGATGCGCCCACGTAGAGACCAAAATAGGAAATGAACTTCTCCACTGATCAGCCCCTTTGAGACTCTATTCTTCGCAGTCCTGCTGTCTTCCTCCACAGGACATGGGCAGGTCTGCTGGGTGAACATCTCCACAGACATGGTCTTGGGAGCCTTCAAAAAAGTAGGGGACAACTAGCAGTCGGTTTCATCACAGGCAATGAGCTTCCTTTTGGGGACGAAGAATTCTGCTGGGTATGCTCTGTAAGGAGACTATTTGGATGTGGGCTCAAAGCGCTCTTCTCCACTGGTATTTCTGCAGTGCCAGGGAGAGGCGGAGTGGGAGGGTGGAAGACAGTAGCATAATTTAGATGTGAGAAGAGGTTACGCGACATTACGGACTGAGATGCCAACGTATTCCCTTTTACGTTGTCAGGTGTACTGGTTTCCCTGGTACAGAGAGACTGAAAAGTAAGTTGCTTGGTTTGATTTCCCCCTTTGCTGGGTTGGGTAGCGAGCGATAGGAAGTCAACCCTCCCGGTGTCCTCCCGTCTGGGGACGGAACAGAAACGAGAACAGCGAGCTCTGGAGCTTGGTCGAAGCGAGGAGAGAACCGTGCGGCTGGGAGCGGAGCAGCCGTCACTGTCACGGAGATAAGTGTCTGGTCTGGAAATCTCTCGGCTTACGGCCCACTCGTCCCTAGGAAGGGAAGTCACGTTTTCTTAGACAGCGAGTCCCAGTGGAGGTTCGCGAGGTGCTTCCTTGGTAGTGGGAGAAACAGGGCTCCCGTTTGTCAGGGGTGCTGGTTTCTCTGGAACACGGTGTCCTTTTCAGCAGACGCTTGGCTCGAGGAGGAAGACGCAAGGTGGTAAGGTTTCTGGCTGCCTCTCATGTGTTTCTCTCTTGTTGCTCTCTCGTATTGGCCAATACGTCCTGTCTGTCTGTTTCTGTTTGTGTCTTTGTCCTTGCTCTGCTTCTGCCGTGTCCTTGTACAGCACACTTGTAGGCATTCCAGGTGAGCATCTCCAAGGGTTAAGGGCTCAGGAGCCAATGGGAATGCTGCAGGTACGCCAGTCGCGCAAGGGAGAGCGGTGGTGCGTCATGGCTGACTGACTCAGTGTTCTTGTAGAGGACCCGATACATAGGCGAGAGGGGGGGAAAGGGCTAAAGGATAGCATTCCCACAGCCACAGACCTTAGTGAGTGAGAGCTAACGCTGGGCTTTTTCGGCCACCCTTGCAGAGGAATCAGTGCGTGGCCGTGGGCGGAAAATAAATCGTCCGAGATGGACTTGAGCTGCCTGGACGTGATTCTCGGAACACGTGAAGGGTCCTCAGCGTTCGGCCTTCCCATGGCTCTGTGTGAGTAAGAGGTGCGTGCTTTGAAATCTTTAAGCGTCCTGGCAGTATGTTTCTTCTGAGGCAGAGAGCTTCCTGCTGGGTCACGGAGCCTGGTGGCTTGGGGACTGGTGAAGGGGCATAGGCAGTTCAACAGAGCGTGGATAGATATTCAAGGCCTCCGTTCTCTCCGCGTTCCTGGAGTGGCAGCGGGAGGGGGTAGCCGATGGTGGGAGGCAGCGGTGCGATGGTGGGAGGAGAAGCGATGCCGCGTCCTTGCGGACTGACACAGTAAGTTGTTTGTTTGTTTTTTCCCCTCTGCTGTGTTCGGTAGAGAGCGATAAGAAGTCAACCCTCCCGCGGAAACGAGAACAGCGAGCTCGGGATCTTGGTCGAAGCGAGGCGAGAACCGTCTGGCTGGGAGCGGAGCAGCCATCGCTGACAGGGAGATAAGTTTCGGGTCTGGAAATCTCTCGGCTTACGGCCCACTCAGGTCTAGGAAGGGAAGTCACGTTTGCTTAGACAGCGAGTCCGAGCGGAGGTTCCCGAGGTGCTTCCTTGGTAGCTCCCGTTTGTCAGGGCTTCCGTTTGTCACGGGTGCTGGTTTCTCTGGAACACGGTGTCCTTTTCAGCAGACGCTTGGCTCGAGGACAAAGACGCAAGGTGGTAAGGTTTCTGGCTGCCTCGCATGTGTTTCTCTCTTGTTGCTCTCTCGTATTGGCCAACACGTCCTGTCTGTCTGTTTCTGTCTGTGTCTTTGTCCTTGCTCTGCTTCTGCCGTGTCCTTGTACAGCACACTTGCAGGCATTCCAGGGAGCATCTCCAAGGGTTAAGGGCTCAGGAGCCAACGGGAATTCTGCAGGTACGCCAGTCGCGCAAGGGAGAGCGGTGGTGCGTCATGGCTGACTGACTCAGTGTTGTTGTAGAGGACCCGATACATAGGCGAGAGGGGGGGGAAAGGGCTAAAGGATAGAATTCCCACAGCCACAGACCTTAGTGAGTGAGAGTTAACGCTGGGCTTATTCGGCCACCCTTGCAGAGGAATCAGTGAGGGGCCGTGGGCTGAGAAGATACCGTCCGAGATGGACTTCAGCTTCCTGGACGTGATTCTCGGAACACGTGAAGGGTCCTCAGCATTCGGCCTTCCCATGGCTCTGTGTGAGTAAGAGGTGCGTGCTTTGAAATCTTCAAGCGTCCTGGCAGTATGTTTCTTCTGAGGCAGAGAGCTTCCTGCTGGGGCACAGGGCTTGGGGACTGGTGAAGGGGCAGTAGGCGGTTCAACAGTGCGTGGATAGATATTCAAGGCCTCCGTTCTCTCCGCGTTCCTGGAGTGGCAGCGGGAGGGGGTGGCCGATGGTGGGAGGAGAAGCGATGCCGCGTCCTTGCGGACTGAAACGCTAAGTTGTTTGTTTGTTTTTTCCCCTCTGCTGTGTTCGGTAGCGAGCGATAAGAAGTCAACCCTCCCGGTGTCCTCCCGTCTGGGGATGGAACGGAAAAGAGAACGGCGAGCTCGGGAGCTTGGTCGAAGCGAGGCGAGAACCGTCCTGCTGGGAGCGGAGCAGCCATCGCTGACCGGGAGATAAGTGTCGGGTCTGGAAATCTCTCAGCTTACGGCCCACTTGGGTCTAGGAAGGGAAGTCACGTTTGCTTAGGCAGCGAGTCCGAGCGGAGGTTCCCGAGGTGCTTACTTGGTAGTGGGAGAAACAGGGCTCCCGTTTGTCAGGGGTGCTGGTTTCTCTGGAACACGGTGTCCTTTTCAGCAGACGCTTGGCTCTAGGAGGAAGATGCAAGGTGGTAAGGTTTCTGACTGCCTCTTATGTGTTTCTCTCTTGTTGCTCTCTAGTATTGGCCAATACGTTCTGTCTGTCTGTTTCTGTCTGTGTCTTTGTCCTTGCTCTGCTTCTGCCGTGTCCTTGTACAGCACACTTGCAGGCATTCCAGGTGAGCATCTCCAAGGGTTAAGGGCTCAGGAGCCAACGGGAATTCTGCAGGTTCGCAAGTCGCGCAAGGGAGAGCGGTGGTGCGTCATGGCTGACTGACTCAGTGTTCTTGTAGAGGAACCGATACATAGGCGAGAGGGGGGGAAAGGGCTAAAGGATAGAATTCCCACAGCAACAGACTTTAGTGAGTGAGAGCTAACGCTGGGCTTTTTTGGCCACCCTTGCAGAGGAATCAGTGCGTGGCCGTGGGCGGAGAATAAATCGTCCGAGATGTACTTGAGCTGCCTGGACGTGATTCTCAGAACACGTGAAGGGTCCTCAGCGTTCGGCCTTCCCATGGCTCTGTGTGAGTAAGAGGTGCGTGCTTTGAAATCTTCAAGCGTCCTGGCAGTATGTTTCTTCTGAGGCAGAGAGCTTCCTGCTGGGTCACGGAGCCTGCTGGCTTGGGGACTGGTGAAGGGGCATAGGCAGTTCAACAGAGCATGGATAGATATTCAAAGCCTCCGTTCTCTCCACGTTCCTGGAGTGGCAGCGGGAGGGGGTGGCCGATGGTGGGAGGAGAAGCGATGCCGCGTCCTTGCGGACTGAAACGCTAAGTTGTTTGTTTGTTTTTTCCCCTCTGCTGTGTTCGGTAGCGAGCGATAAGAAGTCAACCCTCCCGGTGTCCTCCCGTCTGGGGATGGAACGGAAAAGAGAACGGCGAGCTCGGGAGCTTGGTCGAAGCGAGGCGAGAACCGTCCTGCTGGGAGCGGAGCAGCCATCGCTGACCGGGAGATAAGTGTCGGGTCTGGAAATCTCTCAGCTTACGGCCCACTTGGGTCTAGGAAGGGAAGTCACGTTTGCTTAGGCAGCGAGTCCGAGCGGAGGTTCCCGAGGTGCTTACTTGGTAGTGGGAGAAACAGGGCTCCCGTTTGTCAGGGGTGCTGGTTTCTCTGGAACACGGTGTCCTTTTCAGCAGACGCTTGGCTCTAGGAGGAAGATGCAAGGTGGTAAGGTTTCTGACTGCCTCTTATGTGTTTCTCTCTTGTTGCTCTCTAGTATTGGCCAATACGTTCTGTCTGTCTGTTTCTGTCTGTGTCTTTGTCCTTGCTCTGCTTCTGCCGTGTCCTTGTACAGCACACTTGCAGGCATTCCAGGTGAGCATCTCCAAGGGTTAAGGGCTCAGGAGCCAACGGGAATTCTGCAGGTTCGCAAGTCGCGCAAGGGAGAGCGGTGGTGCGTCATGGCTGACTGACTCAGTGTTCTTGTAGAGGACCCGATACATAGGCGAGAGGGGGGGAAAGGGCTAAAGGATAGAATTCCACAGCCACAGGCCTTAGTGAGTGAGAGCTAACGCTGGGCTTTTTTGGCCACCCTTGCAGAGGAATCAGTGCGTGGCCGTGGAAGGAGAATAAATCGTCCGAGATGTACTTGAGCTGCCTGGACGTGATTCTCGGAACACGTGAAGGGTCCTCAGCCTTCGGCCTTCCCATGGCTCTGTGTGAGTAAGAGGTGCGTGCTTTGAAATCTTCAAGCGTCCTGGCAGTATATTTCTTCTGAGGCAGAGAGCTTCCTGCTGGGTCACGGAGCCTGGTGGCTTGGGGACTGGTGAAGGGGCATAGGCAGTTCAACAGAGCATGGATAGATATTCAAAGCCTCCGTTCTCTCCACGTTCCTGGAGTGGCAGCGGGAGGGGGTGGCCGATGGTGGGAGGAGAAGCGATGCCGCGTCCTTGCGGACTGAAAAGCTAAGTTGTTTGTTTGTTTTTTCCCCTCTGCTGTGTTCGGTAGCGAGCGATAAGAAGTCAACCCTCCCGGTTTCCTCCCGTCTGGGGATGGAACGGAAAAGAGAACGGCGAGCTCGGGAGCTTGGTCGAAGCGAGGCGAGAACCGTCCTGCTGGGAGCGGAGCAGCCATCGCTGACCGGGAGATAAGTGTCGGGTCTGGAAATCTCTCAGCTTACGGCCCACTCGGGTCTAGGAAGGGAAGTCACGTTTGCTTAGACAGCGAGTCCGAGTGGAGGTTCCCGAGGTGCTTACTTGGTAGTGGGAGAAACAGGGCTCCCGTTTGTCAGGGGTGCTGGTTTCTCTGGAACACGGTGTCCTTTTCAGCAGACGCTTGGCTCTAGGAGGAAGACGCAAGGTGGTAAGGTTTCTGGCTGCCTCTCATGTGTTTCTCTCTTGTTGCTCTCTCGTATTGGCCAATACGTCCTGTCTGTCTGTTTCTGTCTGTGTCTTTGTCCTTGCTCTGCTTCTGCCGTGTCCTTGTACAGCACACTTGCAGGCATTCCAGGTGAGCATCTCCAAGGGTTAAGGGCTCAGGAGCCAACGGGAATTCCGCAGGTTCGCCAGTCGCGCAAGGGAGAGCGGTGGTGCGTCATGGCTGACTGACTCAGTGTTCTTGTAGAGGAACCGATACATAGGCGAGAGGGGGGGAAAGGGCTAAAGGATAGAATTCCCACAGCAACAGACTTTAGTGAGTGAGAGCTAACGCTGGGCTTTTTTGGCCACCCTTGCAGAGGAATCAGTGCGTGGCCGTGGGCGGAGAATAAATCGTCCGAGATGTACTTGAGCTGCCTGGACGTGATTCTCGGAACACGTGAAGGGTCCTCAGCGTTCGGCCTTCCCATGGCTCTGTGTGAGTAAGAGGTGCGTGCTTTGAAATCTTCAAGCGTCCTGGCAGTATGTTTCTTCTGAGGCAGAGAGCTTCCTGCTGGGTCACGGAGCCTGGTGGCTTGGGGACTGGTGAAGGGGCATAGGCAGTTCAACAGAGCATGGATAGATATTCAAAGCCTCCGTTCTCTCCACGTTCCTGGAGTGGCAGTGGGAGGGGGTGGCCGATGGTGGGAGGAGAAGCGATGCCGCGTCCTTGCGGACTGAAAAGCTAAGTTGTTTGTTTGTTTTTTCCCCTCTGCTGTGTTCGGTAGCGAGCGATAAGAAGTCAACCCTCCCGGTGTCCTCCCGTCTGGGGATGGAACGGAAAAGAGAACGGCGAGCTCGGGAGCTTGGTCGAAGCGAGGCGAGAACGGTCCTGCTGGGAGCGGAGCAGCCATCGCTGACCGGGAGATAAGTGTCGGGTCTGGAAATCTCTCGGCTTACGGCCCACTCGGGTCTAGGAAGGGAAGTCACGTTTGCTTAGACAGCGAGTCCGAGCGGAGGTTTCCGAGGTGCTTACTTGGTAGTGGGAGAAACAGGGCTCCCGTTTGTCAGGGGTGCTGGTTTCTCTGGAACACGGTGTCCTTCTCAGCAGACGCTTGGCTGGAGGAGGAAGATGCAAGGTTGTAAGGTTTCTGACTGCCTCTTATGTGTTTCTCTCTTGTTGCTCTCTAGTATTGGCCAATACGTTCTGTCTGTCTGTTTCTGTCTGTGTCTTTGTCCTTGCTCTGCTTCTGCCGTGTCCTTGTACAGCACACTTGTAGGCATTCCAGGTGAGAATCTCCAAGGGTTAAGGGCTCAGGAGCCAACGGGAATTTTGCAGGTTCGCATGTCGCGCAAGGGAGAGCGGTGGTGCGTCATGGCTGACTGACTCAGTGTTCTTGTAGAGGGCCCCATACATAGGCGACAGGGGGGGAAAGGGCTAAAGGATAGAATTCCCACAGCCACAGACTTTAGTGAGTGAGAGCTAACGCTGGGCTTTTTTGGCCACCCTTGCAGAGGAATCAGTGCGTGGCCGTGGGTGGAGAATAAATTGTCCGAGATGTACTTGAGCTGCCTGGACGTGATTCTCGGAACACGTGAAGGGTCCTCAGCGTTCGGCCTTCCCATGGCTCTGTGTGAGTAAGAGGTGCGTGCTTTGAAATCTTCAAGCGTCCTGGCAGTATGTTTCTTCTGAGGCAGAGAGCTTCCTGCTGGGGCACGGAGCCTGCTGGCTTGGGGACTGGTGAAGGGGTAGTAGGCGGTTCAACAGAGCGTGGATAGATATTCAAGGTCTCCGTTCTCTCCGCGTTCCTGGAGTGGCAGAGGGAGGGGGTGGCCGATGGTCGGAGGAGAAGCGATGCCGCGTCCTTGCGGACTGAAAAGCTAAGTTGTTTGTTTGTTTTTCCCCTCTGCTGTGTTTGGTAGCGAGCGATAAGAAGTCAACCCTCCTGGTGTCCTCCCGTCTGGGGATGGAACGGAAAAGAGAACGGCGAGCTCGGGAGCTTGGTCGAAGCGAGGCGTGAACCGTCCTGCTGGGAGCGGAGCAGCCATCGCTGACCGGGAGATAAGTGTCGGGTCTGGAAATCTCTTGGCTTACGGCCCACTCGGGTCTAGGAAGGGAAGTCACGTTTGCTGAGACAGCGAGTCTGAGCGGAAGTTCCACTCCCGCAGTACATTTCAACTTCCCCCTCACACAACCTGCACCCCTACCAGTGCTCTTTGCTCGCCAGAATACCCCCTATTCCTGGTGTCCTTCAGTTTCCCTTCTTCTCTTCAGAGACTCAGAGGAACCTGCACCCCCAGAGCATACCTCCATTCATGTTTCCAGGAGCCCCTCTTTTTCCTGCCTAGGACACTCCCCATCGCACACTCTATCCCTATTCCTATATTTTCCCCATTTATAGGACCCTTAACCCCCATTTCTGCCCTTCCTAATGCACAGTTCCTCCTTCCCCACTCCCATCGCGCCTGCCATCACTACCTTCCCCCCAGCCCTCCTTTCGCATGTAAGGACTTCCTCAACCACTCTTCTCTTCCTTCTCAACAACCCCCCATCCCAAGCCATGCCACACTCCAGACCCTTCCAGTCCATCCTCCCATCCATTGGGTCCCAGCCCCCTTCTCTTCCTTTCTACACCCACATCCCATGGCAACCTGCATTCCTAATGCTGCCCTTCCTCCATCCATGCCTACACCCATACACGGTATGCGTGCTTTATTTTGTTTTGATAAACGACAGCAATCTCTCTACTGTAAAAGTTAGAAATTACACAAACTACATTTGTTTTATTAAAATCTAACAGCAGGAGGGGAGCGGGAGAAATTGTGCGTATGTTACTCCTCATTGAGGGGATGGGCAAACGTATGAGCTTGCATTGTAGTGATTTCTCTCCCGCGTCAGATAATATTATTTTGGGTGTACTTTCCGGAGGGGAAGTGCAATTGAGTGCTGGACGATTTTCTAGCTAAGCATTACTGTAGAGAGCTGTTTGCAGACTCTGTGTTTCTACACTTGGTGCGTCCCAACCTGCGTGGGCTCCTAGAGGCCAGAGAGCCTAAGTCAGCAAAACAGGGAGAAGCAGGCAAGGCTAGTGGAGCAAGTAGTCTCAGTGAAATCCCAGCACATCCGCTGGCATCCCAGAAGGAGGACCAAACCCATCAGAAGCTGGGCCTTTGAGAAAAGGTCTCTCCATGTACTGGGTAAGCTTGGAGGCCTCTCAAGGTGTACCTGCTCCCGGCAGTGCACTTACTCCGTTACAGAAATGCTAACAGTGACAGTTGGTGAATGGGATATTAGCGTATAGTCGTGTATACGATTAACTGATAAGCCTGGGCTTATCGGTTAATCTTGACAACTACACACACTTCCCTCCCCCTTGCTGTCTCTAATACAGAGTCTGCAAGGGCTCGGGAGAGGTGAGAGCCTGTGCGCGTGGGGAGCTGGCTTTTAAGTCATCGCCCCAGAAGCACAAGATCCCGCGGAGCTATGTGCTCCGTATCCATCGGTGCACTTCTGATACTGATAAGAACATAAGAATGGCTATACTGGGTCCGACCAAAGGGCCATCTAGCCCAGTAGCCTGTCTGCCAACAGTGGCCAGTGCCAGGTGCCCCAGAGGGGGTGGACCGAAGACAATGATAAAGCAATTTGTCTCCTGCCATCCATCTCCAGCCTTTGACAAACAGAGGCCAGGGGCATCATTTCTTCTTACCCCCAGGCTAATAGCCTTTTATGGACGTAATCTTCATGAATTTATCTAGTTTTTTTTTAAAACTCTGTTATAGTCCTAGCCTTCACAGCATCCTGTGGCAAGGAGTTCCACACGTTGACTGTGCGCTGTGTGAAGAACTTTCTTTCATTAGGTTTAAGCCTCCTCCCCATTAATTTCATTTGGTGTCCTCTAGTTCTTATATTATGGGAACAAGTAAAGAAGTTTTCTATATTCACCTTCTCCCACCACTCATGATTTTATAGACCTCTGTCATATCCACCTCAGTCTCCTCCTTTCTAAGCTGAAAAGTCCTAGTCTCTTTAGCCTCTCTTCATATGGGACGTGCTCCAAACCCCTAATCATTGTAGTTGCCCTTTTCTGAACCTTTTCTAATGCCAAAGTACAGTATCTTTTTTGAGGTGAGGAGACCACATATAGTACGCCTACATCTTGAACACTGTGTATAGAAGTTTTATATAGGGGCATTAAGATATTTTTCATCTTATTTTTTATCCCTTTTTAAATAATTACTAGCATCCTATGTGCTTTTTTGACCGTATAGTGCATTTTCAGAGAAATATCCACGATAACTCCAAGATATCTTTCCTGATTAGTTGTAGGTAAATTAGCCCTCATCATATGGTATGTATAGTTGGGGTTATTTTTTTCCAATGTGTGTTACTTTATACTTATCCACATCAAATTTCATTTGCTATTTTGTTGCGCAATCATTATATTTGGTGAGATCTTTTTGAAGTTAAACAGTTACACAATTGCTTTTGTCCTTAAGTCCGAGCAGTGGGTGGTCGGGAGTGGCCTCAAAGGAAGCGGAAAGCAGAGACTCTGGTCTTTTGTCTGGGTGTCATGTTACTGGATTTTAAGGGGAGCAGCCAGATCAGTGCTGCACCAATTGGGGGGAGGTGTTTGCCCCAAAGTCTATACAAAGGGGGCCATGCGAGATGTCAAATGAAAGTCATGTTCTACTGATTCTGTATATGCTACTCATGTACTTGTATGATATCTGTATGTGGAGTTATGAATATGGAGTCTGTGCTGATATTGGCCTGCACTGCCTGTTGTAAAGGAGGATTGTCCGTTGAATGAGTATGCTAATTAGCACTGGTCCAGGGATAATGGCTCTCAAGATGCCCAATACACACCTGAGGACTGTGTCTGGGAACATGCAACCCAGCCAGGGCAAAATGGCTCCTGACATATGAAACAGCTAAGTCATTCGACCATGTGACCTGCTCCACTTGGAAGGTACCGGGGAGATATACAAGTGCCATGAGGCGGACTCCATCTTGTCTTCAATTCTGCTACTGATCCTAGATGCAGCCTTGCAAGGAACAGAGAGCCGAGGAGGATTGCTGACCCATTCTGACAAAGGATGAACACCAGAGACCTTTAAGATAGCAGTTGTAACATCTCTCCTGAGAGCCTGCATCGAGAACTTGGTGACTGGTGCATGTAATGTATTCTCCTTAACAACCTTACTCTCATGCTTTGCTTTTCTTCTATTAATAAACCTTTAGATTTTAGATTCTAAAGGATTGGCCCAGCGTGATCTTGTGGGTAAGATCCAAAGTGTAAACTGTCCGGGGATTTGTGGCTGGTTCTTTGGGACCGGAAAGACCCGTTCGGGGAAGGTGAGATTGGGTTCTACAACCCCCTCACCTGTGTGCAGGCCCGGGGCTAATTGTGGCACAGGGAGAGCTGGGGTGTCTGAGGGGTTTTGCTCCTGAGGCTTCTGGCTGGCCACATTGGCAGCTAAAGCACTCAGTGTGACCGGTTTATGGCCTATTTGGGAAAGGCTTCCAGTCTGGGGCTGTAAGGAGCCCTGAGTTTTGAGCAATTCGCCCTGAGCGGACGCCCTCAGCTGTGCCAAGACCTGGCCCGGTCCGTCACAGCCACCTTCCCAGCTCACCTCAACCCTCACCGTACCTTCTCCCCATTCATCTTTCAACAGATAAGGACCCCCTCATCCACCCTCCTCTTCCTCACTAACGGCCCCCAGCCCAACACGCTCTTGATCCTTCCAGTCCACCCGTCCATCCAGTGGATCTCTCAACCCCTCCTTTCTCTTCCTTTTAACACTGCCAGCCCATGGCAATGTGCACTCCTAACCCTGCCCTTTCTCCACCCATAGGGGCAAGGGCACCATTGTTTGAGGGGGGTAGGTGCCCTTGGTCCTATGGGTGTAGAATTGGGTAGAGAAATGGGGTAGGAGGGCAGTAGCCCCCCTCCTGAGTTTGAAACCCTGGATTTCATACATGAGGTGTGCTTAAAGCCCATGTCCTAACTCTAGAGGTAGTTCTTAAATGTAACAGAGTTTGAGCTGATGCAGCTTTGCCTTTGGGGCATGGACTTTATTATGCTTAAATCACCCTGCCCCTCTCATTCTTTATAACAATGGATGGACATTCAAGCAGTTGAAGTATTGTTAGATCCTCATAAAAACATTGCTGGGTACTCCCTGTAAAAGATGGGGGGGAGTAACCCACTTTGGCACAACAAATGCAGGAGCAGGGGTCTGCAAAAGTACCCCAAAACCTGATCTCTCCAGGCTTTGGTACAAAAACTTTCCCCCAAAATCCTAAAACCGAAATTTTAGGGAATATCCACTGCCATCACCCAAGTAGTCCAAGAAAACTAGGGATGAGATCACTTGGGAAACCTCCTCCCTAAAACCTCAGGGGTACCTGAAGCTCTTTTTCCCCTCAGAGCTTGAAAAAGAAGAGAGAAAAACAAGCTGCAGTCTGTGCTAGGTGACTCCCAGACAGTCAGACAGACAGAGAGTTTACAGATAAAACTAGGACACCAAAATAAACCTATAGCAGGTTAATTAGAAAAGAAAACAAACTTTTTATTATCAAAACAATACTGCCGTTGCAAGTATAGTTAAGGTGGCTAGATGGTAAGGGCCACCAATTTGTATACTCAGAGGCTGTGTCTATACTGGCTACTTATTCTGGAAAATCAGCCGCTTTTCCGGAATAACTTGCCAGCTGTCTACAGTGGCTGCTTGCTTTTCCGGAAAAGCACTGACGATTTCATGTAAGATTGTCAGTGTTCTTGTGGAAAACTATGCTGCTCTCATTCGGGCAAAAGTCCTTTTGAGCAAAACTTTTGCGCAAAAGGGCCAGTATAGACAGGTCAGGTTTATTTTCCGCAAAAAAGCCCTGATTGCGAAAATGGCGATCAGGGCTTTTTTGCGGAAAAGCACGTCTAGATTGGCACGGATGCTTTTCCGCAAAAAATGCTTTTGCGGAAAAGCGTCCGTGCCAATCTAGATGCTCTTTTCCGAAAATGCTTTTAATGGAACAGTTTTACGTTAAAACCATTTCCGGAAAATCATGCCAGTCTAGACGTAGCCAGAGACAATTCTGTGGGTTAGAAAGCTTCATTACAAAAGAGAAAAAAAACCACTTTTATGGTTTGGGAATTTCAAATTGATGTTAAAACAATTAAAAACCTGATAGATTAATTAAAGTTTGCCCTACTTACATATTGTGAAAAGACTTTTCTTAGGGAGAGCGAGACAGCCTCGAAGCTCCCTGTTACCTGGAAGAATCCACTCTGCCTCAGACAGAGGAGGAAAAAGTTAAAAATTCCTTTGTTCCCAGTTTGAAATCCCTAACTGCATTGTTATTGGCTGACCAAATATCTGGCTAGGATAACCCCTTAACCACGAGGACTGACCAGCAGCCTGGTGGCTATGACGGGGAGAGTAGGAATGAGTGTTATGCTGCTCAGGGCATACCACTCCTTGCTGTGACCACATGAGCATCCGCTGATCCTAGAGGACAGGCACTGACTGCTGAGGAGGGCATGCTGTCTCTCAGGGAAAGTGTGAGCATGCATGACTGATGACTTTTCTCTCTTGTCCTCCACATCCAGCCCAGCTGTCCAGGAGGGTGGGGGGCCACACCTCTCCCACCTCCCAGACGGCTGCAGGGAACCCATCGGCACTGGTGCAAGTATTTGGACCTGGTGTGGCAGCACATCTCGGCCCTGCGAGGGATGCAGGAGACATGTAATCAGAGGATGCAGGCAGAGACAGAGTGGCGCAGTCGCTTGCTGGATGAGTTTGTGCAGCAGCTGTGGGAAAAAATCAAATAACTCCAATTGTGTCTAAGGAGGGACTGTGCAGGAAATCAAAACTCTCTAACAGAAAACTGCTGTAAGGGTTAAAAGTTTTCCAGGCCTCTCTCCCTGTAACAGAGAGAAATCATCTTAACTCTAATCAAGACCCTTACAATGCGTATCTCAACTTCACGAGACTCCTAGTCTGTCACAAATTGTTATGTAAACTGTTATCTTTGTCACAGTTTGCCTTGTAGACTCCTCACTCAGGTTCTCATGTGCCTTTGTTCTGTAAAACTTACTTCTAGCACACCTGGTGTGAACAGAAACGTCTCAGAGTACTTCTGCTGAGACTTTAATATGTTAAAGAAAACAATCAACAACTAAACTGTCTGAACATACTGTATAAAGGATCCCGGAAACTCTCTCTCAGGGCTGCTGCTGCTCTCACTCTTGTAGCTGTCAGCCTGCATGCATAATAAAATTTTCCTTTTGGATTTCTCTCCTGCCTCACTGCTTTGACCTCCAGCCTTGGACCTTTCTGGGGACTCTGTACCCCAGGGGAGCGAGATTTCCCCAACACAGCGCACTGCTATTTGCACTGCTATCTGGGAGGCCATGGCCTTCCCCGGTCCTGTGTCTGTTCCTGCTCCTCCTGCTCAGCCTGCCCTCCCCCTCCCACCAGCTCCCCCACCCCTCCCGTCACCCCCCTGCCCCCCTTCACCCGCTGCCATCCCAGACTCAGGTACAGCCGCACCTCCTGCCCAGGCCCAGCCAGCACGCGCAGCCATCTCCAAGCCGGCCTCCGCAGCCAAGGTGGCAGGGGTTCTTCATCCAGGTGGCACCCTCAGCCCTGAGCCTCCCTCCTCCCTTCCAGTTTGACATTCCCCTTCCCATCTGTGTGAGTCAGTAAGGGAAGCACTTTACTTTGTTAACAAACAATTTATTTTTGGGACTGGTTTGTGGCCTGTTTGGGAAGGTCACCAGTCTGGGGACTGTAAGGAGCCCATAGTTTGAGCAATTTGCCCAGAGCAGATGACGTCAGCTGTGCCCAGACCCGGCCTGGTCTGTCACAGCCTGTCTCTGTTCTCAGTGTGAATGTGGGGCTGGGAGGGGCTTTGGACGGGGAGGGGGGGGAAGGCACTGGAGGCATGGGGCAATCCCACATTTGGAAGGCTGTGGGGAAACTCATTGGGCTCCTTGGGAGAATCGCTCCCTCAGGGCTTCCTGAATGTGCAATCCCAGCTGGAGGGCTTGCTGGATGGCAGCTGTCCGGGGCTGCTCAAAGTGCCTCCCCTCCACAGCAGCCTCATGCTGGGAGGAAGGCCTCCTCTTTTCTCTCCACTACGTTGTGCAGCACACAGCATGCAGCAACCACATCGGGGATGTTGTGTTCCCCCATGTCCCGCCGAGCGAGAAGGCATATAAACCTGCCCTTCAGATGGCCAAAGGCGCCCTCCACCTCCAATTGAGCCCGATTCAGGTGAGAGTTAAAGAGGTCCCTGCTCGCATCGAGGTGTCCAGTGAATGGCTTCATGAGCCAGGTCATAAGGGGGTTCGCCGTGTCAGCCACAATGCACGTAGGTATCTGCACATCCCTGACTGCATAGTTTCACTCCAGAAAGAATGACCCAGCCTGCAGGCTGCGGTACAGGTATGAGTTCTGGAAGATGCGGGCATCGCGTGCCCGGCCTGACCACCCGACGCAAATGTCTGTGAATTCTCCCCAACACAGTGAAAAGCAGAAAAAAACCCTGAACCTGAAAATAAACTGCTGTGGTGTCCGAGGAAGCAGGGCAACCAGAGCAAGCACTGCAGCAGCTTTGCTTTCCTTCCAGGAGGTAGGCAAGCCAGAAGCAGGAGCAGAGCAACGGCTGTCCAGGGGATCCCTTTAAGCACGCGCGTCTGCAAAGGGCAGGCAGCAACACCTGGAAATAAAGGCTGCCCCCATGCCCTGCCAGAAGCACTTCTGGGTGCCTTCTTTTTTTGAAAGAGCATCTGGCAGTCTGGACGCTCTTTTTCAAAAAAGCTGATAGCATGATGCGGAGCAAAAAAATCAATCTAGAAGCTTTTTCAACAGAGGCTTTTTCGAAAAATACTTTAGAAAAAGCCTCTGTTGAAAAAGTCATGTAGTTTAGATTCACCGTTGGTGGCCATTTGCTGATAGACAGGCACAAATCTCTAAGGGTGTGTCTCCACTACAAAGTTAATTTGAACAAACAGCCATTAGTTGAAATTAACTTTAATAGCGGCTATACATACAAACCGCTTAATTCGAACTAGGCGTTACTCCTCGTAGAGTGAGGTTTACCTAGTTCGAATTAAGTAGTTTGAATTAAGGGCTGTGTAGCCACTTAATTCGAACTAGTTGGAGGCTAGCCCTTCCCAGGTTGCCCTGGTGGCCACTGTGGGCGAAACCAGGGAAACTTTTCTGCCGTCTTCCTGGCCCCGGAGCCCTTAAAGGGCCATGGTCTGGCTAGAGTGCTCGTGCCAGTTGCAAGCCTGCCAGCACCCAGCCAGCAGACCCTGCACCTGGCACGGCACGAGCCAGCCAGCGGCTGCCACCCAGCCCTCTGCCTCTTCCCAGAACCAGGCCGACGGCTCCCAGGAGCCTGCCTGGGGCTGAAAGAGGTGGGCGCCTGCCTGATATAGTGCGGAGATCGTGGATCTCATCGAGGTTTGGGGGGAGGCCTCCAACATCCATGATCTCCACACTAGGCACAGGAATATGGCCATCTAGGGCAGGATAGCTGCCAGCCTGGCCACCAAAGGTCACATGTGAACCCATGAGCAGGTTTTCATGAAAATCAAGTTGGTCCAGTGAGATTCCCGGCCCTGAGTTTAGAACATAAGAACGGCCATACTGGGTCAGACCAAAGGTCCATCTAGCCAAGTAGCTTGTCTGCCTACAGGGGACAGCACCAGGTACCTGGAAGGGATGGACCTAAGACAATGACCAAACGATTTGTCTCGTGCCATCCATCTCCAGCCTTCCACAAACAGAGGCCAGGGACACCGTTCCTACTCCATGGATCCAACCTCCCTGAATTTATCTAACTTCTCGTTAAACTCTGTTATAGTTCTAGCCTTCACAGCCTCCTGCGGCAAGGAGTTCCACAGGTTGACTATGTGCTGTGTGAAGAACTTTCTTTCATTAGGTTTAAGCCTGCTGTGCATTCATTTCATTTGGTGTCCTCTAGTCCTTCTATTATGAGAACTAATGAAGAACTTTTCTTTATTCACCCTCTCCATACCACTCATGATTTTATAGACCTCTGTCATATCCCCCTCAGTCTCCTCTTTTCTAAGCTGAAAAGTCCTAGTCTCTTTAGGGGTTTGGAACAGGTCCCATATGAAGATAGGCTAATCATTGTAGTTGCCCTTTTCTGAACCCTTTCCAAGGCCAAAATATCTTTTTTGAGGTGAGGAGACCACATCTGTACACAGTACTGAAGGTATGGTGTACCATAGTTTTATACTTCCCCTTCTCCTGCTTCCCCTGGCTTCCCCCTTCCAGCTCCCTCCTCCCAGGTTTCCACCTCCACTCTCCCAGCCTCTCTCCTCAGTCTCCCCAGAGGTTAATCCCCACCCTTCAGTTTTCAAAAATAGAAACTCTCTTTATTTAACAACACACGTGTCATTTATTTTTTACATCAGGAAAGGTAAGTGGAAGGAGGTTAGGGAGGAATGGGGAATGAGCCCCCGATGGGGAGGGCTGGGGTGGCTCTGCGGGCTCCTCGGGGTGGAAGCTCTCCTGCAGGGCCTCCTGGATCCTGACAGCCTCCCAATTGATCCCCTTGGATGGCAGCCTGTGGCAAGTGCAGCTGGGCTGATGGCCAAGTGCTTTGATGTGCCTCCAAGACAGGACTGCTTTGCTGTCCCTCATCGAGGTAGACAAGCAAGTGGGGAACCCTGAGAACTGTCTGTCTGGGGTGGGGGTCGGGTTCCTTTAAGCACAACCCTCGGCTAGGAGCTCCACACTCTAAGTCCTAACCTGATGCCGTGCAGGCACTGGTTCTGGCCAGCCTTAACTTTGGTTCAGGGTCCACTCAATGTGGATATGCTATTTCGAATTAGCAAAATGCTAATTCAAATTAGTTTTTAGGTCTAGATGCACTAATTTGAATTAGCTTAGTTTGAATTAACTAATTTGAATTAAGTTAGTTCCAATTAGTGCTGCAGTGTAGACATATCCTAAGGGTGTGTCTACACTGTACCATTTTTCTGGAATAAGGGACATTATTCTGGCAGAACAACAGTAGCATCCACACAGCAATTGCGTTATTTCAAAAGAAAATTGAAACAATGGAGGGCTTATTCCTCAGGGAATGAGATGTACCAGTGTCGGAAAAACGCCTCTTCTGAAAAAGCTTTTTCAGCAGCGGGTGAGCGACTGGATGCTCCACTGCTGCTATGTCAAAATAGCACCTCATTCTAAAGTTAGTCCTTTCCAGTGCATCCTGGGGTGCTAAATTGAGATAGAGCATCCACACTCCCTGGAAGCCTCAAAATTAGTCTGAGATAAGCTCCCCTAATGTAGATGTGCTATTTCCAAAATCAGCTTTTCCAGAAGATATCTTCCAGAATAGCTTTGTCCGAACGAAAGTTGCGGTGAAGACATAAGCCTGCAGTGTAAACATATCCTAAGGGTATTTCAAAAAGCACTTTGAAATCACCAACTAAAGCTCCACACTGATTGGATGCAGAATTGCATTTAAGGCCACTCAGAACCACTTCAGGCAGGGCTTCTGGTCAGCAATTACTTCTGGGAGCTGCTGCTTGAGGCTATCTGAGACCCTTTCACCTGGCAGGGCAGGCTCGTGGGCCCATCCCACCCACCCTGGGAGCGGCCAAATAGCCAACATAGACCCCCCCAGGGATGGAGCTGGCTCCCACATTAGGAAGGCAGGAGAAGGTACCTACTGAAGGCAGGGAGACAGAGTGGGATCTGCAGTGAACTCAGGGATAGGGCAGGGATTTGTCTGGGGAGCACAGAATGGTGGGCTTGATCCCACCCTCCTCTGCCCACACCATCTGCCTCAGGGATGGGCCTAGGTCCTGTGTTAGAGAAGGGGGATAAGGGACCCTCTGAAGGTAGCAAAGTGACCCCGCCCCCGGTACAGCCATTTCTCGGGTGCTTCTCCTTTCCCTGGAGGGACAGCAAAGCCTTTGCTCTGACTGATCTGGTTGCCCTTGCAGACACCTCAGCTTGCCAGTCGTGGAGCTAGAGCTGCCTCTGGGCACTCAATGGCCCTTAGCTATCGTGGTGCAGTTTCTACAGGCTGCCCTCCTGGCCATGCAGGAACGTAACCACCAGCTGATTGTCTGGGAGCGCAGCTCTTCCAGCTGCACCACGCTGTGCACCGCTGCTTCTTGCGCTGGAGACTAGATCTGACGGGTGGGACCGGCTCGACATGGAGCTCTGGGATGACCAACAGCTGCTCCAGAATTTGTGCATGAGGAAGGAGACCTTCCTGGAGCTGTGTTCCTGGCTCTCCCCTGCCCTCACACGACGGGACACACGCATGCGACCCACATTCCCCTCTGGAGAAGAGGGTCACCATTGCTGTGTGGAAGGTCTCCATGCCGGACAGCTACCGATGTGTCGGGAATCAGGTTGGTGCGGAAAAGTTGACCGTCAGGGCCCACGTCATGCAGGCGTGGCTCTCTCCAAAGGTCCTGGAAGAGGGGTGTGAAGTGCTGGAATGGGGAATCCTAGGGAAAGGGTGGTTGGGGGTGGTGGAGAAGCTGCTTTCCCAGGCAATTTTTCAGTCCCACCCTCACAGAGCCCTGCCAGGGATAGGCTACGTAGGGGGTGGCTCCTGATATGTGTGGGCAGGGAAGGGGTGGGCTGGGGGTCGTGCACGGGGCTCAGGCACCCCAGTGATTCTCTGTTTGGTGGTCTCCTGCTACAGGTGGTGCGGTGTGATGGTGTGTCGGGGAGCCCCCGACCCTGGGCCCCCATCCCCAGCCAGATGTGTCTCTTGGCCAGCCAGTAGAGTTAAAGGGTTTATTTCTTCTCAGCGACACAGCATAGCATAGGAGAGATGTTAACACAGGAGCGAGGGCAGACAGCCTTAGTCCTCTTGTGGGGAAGGGGCTTCACCCCCTTTCTTAGTCTTGGCTGGGCTAGGTGGAGTGAGGATGTTTTAGACCAACTCAACTCCCAGGCCCTACCACCCAGCCTGATTGCTGACCCTGCGTCTCTTCTTTTGTCTCACCCTCTGGGAACAGCCTTATCTGCTCAGGCTGAGACTTAGGTGTCTGGGGCTAATACACATGAGGAGTGACTCATTGGGAATTACACATAGCAACACAGCCAGGAGGGAACATTGGGTTACAAAGTAGACAGCACCCGCACTATGTCACATGTGGGCCATTGACACCAGCCAGCTGGTCAGGGTCATCCACCTCAGCAACACGGAACCGTGTGGCAGTGATATTATTGACGGCACCCACATCCCTGCCCAAGTGCTGACTACCAGCCATCTATGTATATAAACCACGAGGTTACTTCTCCATGGTCCCACAGGCCCTCTCAACTCCCGTGGGCAGTTTATTGACATTTTCTTAGGCTGGTCAAGGAAGGCACGTGATGCTTGCATCTTCTGCGACTCCAGAGTCTTCCAGAAGCTGGAGGCAGGCAGTTTATTCCCTGATCTCATCATCAGGGTGGGGGATGTGTTCTACATTCTGTTGCCCTGGCTCACGAAGCTTTACACCGTACACCTTGACCCTAGCAAGGAATGCTTCAATTCCAGGCTTGGCTGGGCCCGCCCTGTAGTGGAGGGTGCCTTTGGGTGTCTCAAGGTGAGGTAGGTATAGCTCCATATATTTATTTATATTAAGTAAATATATGGAGTTATACCTATCTCATAGACCTGGAAGGGACTTTGATAGGTCATTGAATCCAGTCCCCTGTCCTCGTGGCAGGACCAAGTACCATCCGTGGCAGATTTGCTCCAAATCCCATCCTTAAGGATTGAATTCACAACCCTGGGTTTAGCAGATCAATGCTCAAACCACTGAGGTATTCCTCCCCCAATAGGTTGAAATGTCTTGTCACCTGGCTGGATGTTGGGGAATGAAACATTCCCTGAAGTAGTGGCCAGTGTTCTGTGCTCTACAATATTTGTGATCTGAAGGGGGAGGTGTTCCTCCTGGGCGGGGGGTGGGGGAGCAAAGGCAGGCCAGGTCAGCAGGCTCTTTGAAGAGCTGTGCACAGCTGCCATCCAGCAGGCTCATCAGGTGGGGGTGCACATCCGGGAGCCCCTGAGGGAAAGTTTCTCACAAGGACCCCAGTGACACGCTCCCCAGGATCTCCCAACTAGGGGCCTGTGTCTTGCCCCTCTTTGCCTTTCCTCTCTCAATCCTCCCCGTCTTCCCCTGCAGAGACAATAAAACTGACATTGTTTTTTGGAAACAAAGTGGGTGTGTTTTTTATTTGGGGTCAAAGTAGCTGGAGAGGGGCTGGGGAAAGAATGTGGGAGAGGAAAGTGGGTGGAGGGAGAACCTTTGAGGGTGAAGGAGGGGTAAAGAGAGTCTCAGAGTTCTACAGAGTACTTGAAATAAGCCATTTTGAAATAGCATTGAGATAAGATACTCAAGATACACAATTTGAGCTATACAAATGATTTCATCATTTGGCGCTGTCTATGTGATGCCAAATTTCAAAATAAGGTGCTCTAAGAAAACGTCCCTTTTGCCTCATAGAATGATATTTACAGGGACTTTGGAATAATGAATCCAAAAAAACCAAGTTTGCTGTGAAGATGAGGGGTTGATATTTTGGGATTCTTGGGTATATGGAAATAGCCAAACATTACAGCTACACTGCAATGCTATGTTCACACTGGGGAATTAAGGTATTTTGGGGGTTATTTCAAATAAAGTATTTGAAAATATTTTTTAAAATAGTGTGTTCCCACATCAGGGAAGCATCAAAATTTGTGAGAGGTAGGCTCCCTTAGTAAGGACATGCTACATAGCATATTCTAAGAGTCAATGTAGTGTAGACATACTTTAACAAGTATTTCAGAATAAAACGTGCCAAAATGTAATGGGGAAATGCTATTTCAAAATAGAGAAGACTTGTAATTACTCTATCTGAGGCAGGCTTTCCTAAAGTGGATGTGCTACCTTGATTTAGAGCCCCAGGAAACACTAGAGCATAATTACTTTAATGGCCGTAGGAAGGAACTATTTGTAAATAGCGACAGTGGAGCATACACAATATTGCTATTTAGAAATAGCAATTTCAACAATGGCATTATTCTGGAACAAACTCATGTCACAAAAAATAAGAAGCCTGTTATTCTGAAATACGTTCAAAATAACGGGCTTCCCCTCTGGATGCTCACGTTACCACTTTTCTAAAGTGATGTCTTATAGACGTGCTGTTAGTTACTCCCCAGTGCTTCCTGGGACTCCATTTTGAGTGACTGTGGGGAGTACTTACTTTGTTATACAGCACAAGCCTTACATTGAAATAACAATCTTTTATAAGATCATCTGAGCATATACACTGAATCCATGTCAATTTAAAACAGGAAATATTATTAGGGTAGAAATGCCCCATTCCGAAATAACTGCCCTTAGCAGAGCAACAGTGACACTCGGTGGTCACCGGCGGTAATGCACGTATAATTATGTAGCGCCTGCACAGTGCCGCTCGGTGGTCATTGCAGGTAATGTAGGTATAATTCTGTAGCGCCTCCACAGTGCCACTCGGTGGTCATTGCAGGTAATGCACGTATAATTCTGTAGCGCCTCCACAGTGACGCTCGGTGGTCATTGCCGGTAATGCACGTATAATTTTGCAGCGCCTCCACAGTGACACTCGGTGGTCATTGCCGGTAATGCACGTATAATTCTGTAGCGGCTCCACAGTGCCACTCGGTGGTCATTGCAGGTAATGCACGTATAATTCTGTAGCGCCTCCACAGTGACACTCGGTGGTCATTGCCGGTAATGCAGGTATAATTGTGCAGCGCCTCCACAGTGACACTCGGTGGTCATTGCAGGTAATGCACGTATAATTCTGCAGCGCCTCCAGAGTTACACTCCGTGGCCATTTGCGGTATTGTGGGCACAATTCTCTAAGGCTGTGTCTAGACTCTAGACTGTGTACATTGGCCCAAGAGGGCTTTTTCCCAAGCGGGAGCATCACTGTTCTTGCGCAAGAACATGGACAATCTTATAGTAGATCATCAGTGTTCTTGTGCAAATTCTCGCAGCCAGTTTAGACAGCTGCCAAGATTTTGTGCAAAAGCAGCCACTTTTGCGCAAAATCTTGCCAGTCTAGATGCACCTTTAGGCTACGTCTAGACTGGCATGATTGTCCGGAAATGCTTTTAATGGAAAAATTTTCCGTTAAAGGCATTTTCAGAACAGAACATCTAGATTGGCAAGAATGCTTTTACGCAAAAAGTGCTTTTGTGGAAAAGCATGTGTCCCAATCTAGATGCGCTTTTCTGCAAAAAAAAAAAAGCCCCAATTGCCATTTTTGTGTTTGGGGCTCTTTTGCGGAAAACAAATCTGAGCTGTCTTCACTGGCCCTTTTGCTCAAAAGGGAGCAGAATAGTATTTCTGCAAGAAGCACTGATTTCTTACAGTAGGAAGTCAGTGCTTTTGTGGAAATTCAAGCGGCCAGTATAGACAGCTGGCAAGTTTTTCTGGAAAAGTGGCTGATTTTTCCAGAAAAACTGGCCAGTCTAGACACAACTATTCCCCAGAGGTATTTCAAAATAACAGGCCAATTCATGCTCACTCAATTTGTCCTGTGTCTGTTGCTAGTTGTCCTCCACGTACATTCAGTTTCCTCAGACTGGGCCTCGGGTTTGGGCAAGAGTAAGGGGTCTGGCTCTGGGTGAGATTTTTGAGGTGTGTGGGTTGGGGCAGGGTTTTGTGGGGTGGGAAGGGGTGAGGGGTTTTGTGTTTACCTCCACTGTCTCGGGCCCATGGGACATTTGAAATGGAATGGCTCCTAAGTAATTGCTACCTTTGTCCTTTACTAGTGGTGCTGGGGTGGGTGGGTGGGTGTAGGGCTGGGTTGCCTTTAGAACTGAGCACTCTCCTAGCAGCTGCTGCTCCATACTTAGCCACCCATGTTCTAATTTGTGTCAGGATTGAGGTCTGAGACCTTTGTGTATGAAAATTAAGTATTGGCGGAGCCAGTGGGGTCTAGAGGAGATGGGGGGAGGGAGCCTGAAAGGAAGCGTTGGCCAGTGTTGAAGCTCACATCATCAGAGTACAAGTTCTCACAGGTTGCCATTTGCCCATCATATTGGCTCTGGGGGGCATGGTGGGTTTCTTGTTTGTATCAGGTGGCCTGGCACTATAACAGGGAATGACCACCCTCCTTCATCTTGAGAATGAGGCAGCGTGTATCCTCTGTGGCACCAGGCAAGTAATGTTTCCTGCACTCTGCATATACTCCAGTTGAAACACCCTCTTCACTACATCTAAAGTAGCTATTTCAGCACCCAGTAGCTATGTACGCCCTGAGAAACCCTATTTCAGGTTCCTAAAAGGAAAACCTTGCCCCCAGAAAGAGGGGTGACTGTAGCCTCACCTGGTCACAGAGTTTGAGTCTGTGGAGATTAGTATTTGTTAGAAGAAGAGATGATAAATGCTTCAGCATGAGCTGCTCTTGCTGCTGCTAATGTAGAAATGGAGTAAAGGGAGTCTGTGGCGTATGAGTCTGCATTTATACCTTCCTTTGGCCTGCAAGGCATGCTGGGATATTGAGGGGCGGAGCTTATGGTAGCATTTAAGCTGGGCATCTAGGCCTAGGGAGTCATTCAGCTTTGGGTTCCTTTGAGGAGGTGTAGGTAGGTACTCCTACGATCATGGTGAGTGTTGATATTGGGTAATGCTGGGCTGTATTTTTGGTTAAAGTACCATTCTTCTGTTCTCATTTTTGATTTGTGATTTAATTGCATTTTATGTTATTTGTAGCGTATTTAATGCATGCGGGAAGATGATACAGGGAATTGTTTCTGATAGCCATTCTGCAAAACACACATCATTAGCATCAATAGGATTTCTAGAGTGTCTGCTGCAGAAGCATAGCAGTTTTCTGGCTGGGTTAGGCAGGGGCTGCTCTGAGATTACTGTAATGTGTAATGCAAGTTCTCTCTGATTCATTGTACTCATGGGGCTTTAGATGACTGAACGTGAAAGAAAAGGGGAAAAAATATAGCTGAAGTTAGCAATCAGGTTTGCAGTCGGGTTTTATTTGCATTTGCCAGTATTGTCCAATTTTGTATGGATCGGTGTTGTCATTTTCAAGATGCATGAATATTTTTATGCATTTTTCTCGTAGGTCCGTGAGTCCTCGACTACTGAGGGGAATGAGACATTGAGAGGGGAAACGCCCGTCAAATCGTCCTAGTTAAGTATCTGCCAAAGGGTTTGATGACGAGAAGCATTCCTGTTGTTGTGTCTTCTCGTTTTTGTATAGAAGCTCTCTAAACAGTGACCGTTGCTAACGGGAGTAGGAAAGGCATGCTGGTGGAAGGTCATTGTAGGAAGGGACCATGCATTTCCTCTGGAGGAAAGGGTGTTTCTGGGCCAGTGACCCATCTGTAGCTAGAGATGCTCCACGCTCAGTTTCCTGTCTGTTACAGTGCACTGGGCTTGCATAATCGGTCACTGCTACTTTTTTCTTTCATCCTCTTCTGGGTGTCGGTTTTCTGCAGAGCACTAGAGCATCTTAGTTAATGATGGGTTACTGTGGCAGCGAGAGAGGGAGGATGAGCAGGAGTATGTAGAAGTGTAGCCATTTTCTGTGTCCTGAAAAGCGATCGAGGGGGTGCGGCAGCGGGGCACGGGGAGTGTACTTTGTAAAAGAAATGTCTTTTGTTAATGAAGCAGTAGGCGGTTGAAGTTTGCTCATTGGCAAGAACGGTACCGGATGTGGATGCCGGTCGTCACGTTCCACGGAGGATCGTGACCATTTGTTCATTTGTCCGGGAAGACGTCACCGACCGAGGGACGACGACGTACGAGAGCGATGGCCTGTAGACAAAGGAAAAGAAGAGCTTGAGATCAGGAGGGGACATCAAAGTTAAGCATCTTTCCGAGAGTTGGATGGTCAGAAGGATTTGTGAGGCTGAGGTTCATTGTTTAGGAACGGAAGTCCTGTCACACATGGCTATTGTGAAGAGGGATGGGAGCGGGGGGGGGGTCATTATATGGAGGAAGTGAGTATTTCTCCCGAGAGAGCGATGCGCATGTTGTAGTAAAAACTAAGCGTGCTTCTTCCCCTGCATTGCTTAAGCTCGAAACAGCAGGTATCGTTTAGCCGATTGCATATGTTGTAGAAGCTGCTAATCTTTCTGCCAGGGAATTGAGTAAACTTGCAGTGACCAATCACGTTGCGACATGCTGACCAGAAGGAATGTGAAATCTATAAAAGTTTCAGCTCAGGCAATGCTCAAGGTCGACCTTGCTTTGAGCACCGAGCTCCTCCGCCCAACTTGTTTGCAAACAATAAAATAGAGTTGGACCCAGCCTGAAAGCGTGACTGTCTTGAGCCAAATTGAACTAGCCTGCAGGGGACGAAACTAGCAATTTATGCAAGAATGTCACTAGAGATGCACTGGGTTTGCACAAGCGATCACCACTATCTCTGTCTTTGGTTCTATATGCAGTTGTGGTTTTCTGAGGCAGATGCGAGCGTCCTAGCTAGCGAGAGGCCCCAGCGGGGTGGGAAATGTGGAGGGCTACATTCAGGAAGCGAGTTGCATCTTTGTCATAGATACACATGCGTCAGGGGTCTTTTGGGCTTTTGGTTATTTTAGCAAACGGAGAGCAATAACATAGTATCGTCGCTTTTAGCGATAATGTGGAATTTGTTGTTGACATGCCACAGGAGGATTCGAGTACAGAGCCGAGGGAGCGAGGCATGGCAAGTCCATCCTGTTCAGTCCTCGCGGTTTGAAGCAACGGAGACGCAAGCGGAAGTGGCATAACCGGTGGCGTCCGTGAGGTAAGTGTTAAGTTAGAGCTTTGAGTGCAGCCTTGACCAAGGCAATGTGGCCTTTGCTGTGTTAGGTGCGGTGGGCTAATTGCGAAAGGGTCCTCGGCTAATTACATAAGTTAACTCGGATGCTGTTTTTCCATGCCCGTCGTCGCTTGTAAGGTGGCGTGCTGTCGTCTGGTCATCAGTGTGGTCATCGTCCCGTACAATCGAACGTGTTGAGTTTTGTCACTTTCTTCGAATGGATCGTAGATGTGCGATATAGGTGTGGAGATTCGTCGGTATTATTGGAAGCATGGAAATAACGGTGAGGAGGGCTGTGTGGAACGTGCGTGGGGGGGGGATCATTGTGATACTAGCGTGGTGAGGGGTCTCGTGACATGCGATTCTTGATTTAGTTATTTAAGGGTTTGTGGGGGAATGGGACAGAGTCATGTTGAAATAGATGTCATTTCCATAAATGTAACTGGCTTACAATAGTCTTTAGCGCACAGGCCGTTTGTCACGTTCAATTTTTGTCATTGTTGTAGGTTCTGCCTCCAGAAGATATCTAATTTGGAAAACCAGCGATGCAGTTGGCGAGCGGGGGAATTTTTCCCTCACGGCAGTGGATTTGATTTCACATTTGCAAGTTAAGTACGGCCATTGATTGGGATGTTTGTTGTGCGTGCTCTGTGTTTCACTTGGGGAAACATGGTTCACCGGGTGCACGTCACTGGGAAAAATCACGTGTGTTTTTTGGAAGCGAAGGTCTGCATTTGTTGTACGTGCCTTAACTGTGAATTGTTTTCCATTTCCATAGGAAGCGTTCACCGTCGGTGCGATGTGAAGACTTCGCCATGACCGGAGAAGAGTTTGGTGTGTCTTTGCCGGTTTGGAAGATGAAGAGTTTGCATAGGATTCGCTTTCAGATTTGCAAGTTAAGTACGGTTCTGATCAGGGGTTTTGTTTTTCGTGTGTGCTCTGTGTTTTGCTTGGGAAATGTGGTTCACCGGGGGCATGTCACTGGGGAAATTCACCTGTGATATGTTGCACATATGCGTGTTTTGGAACCTGAGGTAGTTTGCGTTTTGTGTGTGTGCCTTAATGGTGAGAATTGTGTTTAATTTCCATAGGAAGCGTTCTGTGTTCGTGCCCTCTGAAGATTTCTCTGTGAGCGAAGAAGAGTTTGACTTGTCTTTGCCGGTTTGGAAGATTTGGTTTCAGATTCTTAAGTTAAGTATGGTCCCGATCAGGGGTTTTGGTTTTTGTGCATGCTGTGCATTTCACTTGGGAAATGTGGTTCACCGGGTGCATGTCACTGGGAAAATTCACATATATGACGTAGCACGTGTGTGTTTGTTGTATGTGCCTTAACTGTGAGAATTGTTTTTCCTTTCAATAGGAAGTGTTCTCCATTGTTACGATCTGAAGATTTCTCCGTGAGCGGAGAAGAGTTCCGTGTGATTTTTGCCATTTTTGAAGCTGTAGAGTTTACATAGGATTTGATTTCACATTTTCAAGTTAAGTACGGTTCTTGATCAGCGGTTGGATTTTGTCGTGCGTGGTCTGAGTTTCAGTTGAGCAATGTGGTTCAGCGGGTGCATGTCACTTGGGGAAATTCACCTGCGGTATGTTGCACATATGTGTGTTTTTGAAGGTGAGGTAGTTTGCGTTTGTTGTGTGTGCCTTAACCGTGAGAATTGTTTTTCGTTTCCATAGGAAGTGTTCCCTGTCTGTGTGATTTGAAGATTTTGCCATGACCGGAGAACAGTTTGGTGTGTCTTTGCTGGTTTGGAAGATGAAGAGATTGCATAGGATTCAAGTTAAGTACGGTCCCGATCAGGGGTTTTGTTTTTTGTGCGCACTCTGCATTTTACTTGGGAAATGTGGTTCACCGGGTGCATGTCACTGGGAACATTCACATACATAACGTAGCATGTGTGTGTTTGTTGTATGTGCCTTAACTGTGAGAATTGTTTTTCCTTTCAATAGGAAGTGTTCTCCATTGTTACGATCTGAAGATTTCTCTGTGAGCGGAGAAGAGTTCTGTGTGATTTTTGCAATTTTTGAAGCAGTAGAGTTTACATAGGATTTGATTTCACATTCTCAAGTTAAGTACGGTGCTTGATCAGCGGTTGGATTTTGTCGTGCGTGGTCTGAGTTTCAGTTGAGCAATGTGGTTCAGCGGGTTCATGTCACTTGGGGAAATTCACCTGCGGTATGTTGCACATATGCGTGTTTTCCAAGCTGAGGTAGTTTGTGTTTGTTGTGTGTGCCTTAACCGTGAGAATTGTTTTTCATTTCCATAGGAAGCGTTCCCTGTTGGTGTGCTCTAAAGATTTCTCTGTAAGTGGAGAAGAGTTTGGCTTGTCTTTGCTAGTTTGGAAGATTTGCTTTCAGATTCTCAAGTTAAGTATGGTCCTCGATCAGGGCTTTTGTTGTGTTTTTGTATTTCACTGGGTGCATGTCGCTGGGGAAGTTTACCTGTGCTAGATTGTATAGAGCCCTTTTGCAAGCTGAGGTGGTTTGTGTTTTGTTGTACAGGCCTTAACTGTAAGAATTGTTTTTCATTTCTATAGGAAGCGTTCTCCATCGGTACCATCTGGAGATTTGTCTGTTATCAGAGAGGAGTTTGGTGTGTCTTTGCTGGTTTTGAAGATGTAGAGTTTGCATTGGATTTGCTTTCAGATTTCCAAGTTAAGTATGGTTCTGATCAGGGATTGTGCGAGCTGTGCATTTTGCTCGGGAAAATGTATTTCACCGGGTGCATGTCACTGGGGGAAATTCACTCGCACTACACTGTATATGTGTGTTTTTTGGAAGCGGAAGCGGCTCGAGTTTGTCGTATGGGCATTAACCGTGACAATTGTTTTGTCTTTCTGTAGGAAGTCTTCCTCTTTGGTGTGATCTGAACATTTCTACGTGGCTGGAGAAGAATTTGGCGTGCCTTTGTTTGGAAGATGTGGAGTTTGTGTATTTCTCGCTTTGTGATTTGCAGTGTTCTCTTGTCTTGATGGCTAGTACCAAAGTTCTGAGTTGGCATTGTTAATATTTTCACAGTCCCAATTGGTAGATATGTCAAGTTAATGTACCAAAAATTCAAAATTAATGAAGTTGGTGGTTATTGTGTGTGTTCTAGCCATCAAAGTAATGAGAGGGCACTGTAATGTGTTGTATGTGTTTTTGTTTTGGAGTGTTTTATTATTTGATGTATTGTCATGCATTTGATGTATTGGAGTGCTGTATCATTTGATGTATTGTCATGCATTTGATGTATTGTAAGTGCTGTATTTCTAAGAGTGTAATGTGTAGTTTGAGTCTTGGTGAGATGACTCATTTTGTCATCCAAGTCATAAAGTGCATCATCACTGCAGTGATGATAAACCCTGATGCAGTGCAGTCAAACAGCCGCAAGGCTGACTTTTTTTTAAACTGTCAGCCTTCCGGCTGTTTCGCTGCACTGCATCAGGGTTGGGACTGTCCCGGACAGTCTTTGACTTAACTTTTTTGACAAGATGGTGCTAAGGAGGAACCATGCTGGCTGTTTGCCAGGCGACACGTGGTCAACTCTGGATCACAAAGGCTAGAGATGTGGGCCAAGATATTGTAGAGGAGAGGTTTTGATATGAGAAGGTATTGCTTGCGGTGTATGTTCACCATGTCATGTAAGACTCTGAAAATGGAACATTATTATTGTTCATGTCATAGGACTTGTCCAGTATTGGTCACAGTACAAATGTGTAAGCTGTTGCTGAAAAGGAAGCCATTTTGTTGCCAAATAAACTTGATGTGAAATCCTGTTGTGGTGTCGTTCTCTGTAGCCTGGAAAGACCTGAGCCTGGGTTTGGGCTTTAGGGTTTGGGCTTTAGGGTTTGGGCTTTAGGGTTTGGGCTTTAGGGTTTGGGCTTTAGGGTTTGGGCTTTAGGGTTTGGGCTTTAGGGTTTGGGCTTTAGGGTTTGGGCTTTAGGGTTTGGGCTTTAGGGTTTGGGCTTTAGGGTTTGGGCTTTAGGGTTTGGGCTTTAGGGTTTGGGCTTTAGGGTTTGGGCTTTAGGGTTTGGGCTTTAGGGTTTGGGCTTTAGGGTTTGGGCTTTAGGGTTTGGGCTTTAGGGTTTGGGCTTTAGGGTTTGGGCTTTAGGGTTTGGGCTTTAGGGTTTGGGCTTTAGGGTTTGGGCTTTAGGGTTTGGGCTTTAGGGTTTGGGCTTTAGGGTTTGGGCTTTAGGGTTTGGGCTTTAGGGTTTGGGCTTTAGGGTTTGGGCTTTAGGGTTTGGGCTTTAGGGTTTGGGCTTTAGGGTTTGGGCTTTAGGGTTTGGGCTTTAGGGTTTGGGCTTTAGGGTTTGGGCTTTAGGGTTTGGGCTTTAGGGTTTGGGCTTTAGGGTTTGGGCTTTAGGGTTTGGGCTTTAGGGTTTGGGCTTTAGGGTTTGGGCTTTAGGGTTTGGGCTTTAGGGTTTGGGCTTTAGGGTTTGGGCTTTAGGGTTTGGGCTTTAGGGTTTGGGCTTTAGGGTTTGGGCTTTAGGGTTTGGGCTTTAGGGTTTGGGCTTTAGGGTTTGGGCTTTAGGGTTTGGGCTTTAGGGTTTGGGCTTTAGGGTTTGGGCTTTAGGGTTTGGGCTTTAGGGTTTGGGCTTTAGGGTTTGGGCTTTAGGGTTTGGGCTTTAGGGTTTGGGCTTTAGGGTTTGGGCTTTAGGGTTTGGGCTTTAGGGTTTGGGCTTTAGGGTTTGGGCTTTAGGGTTTGGGCTTTAGGGTTTGGGCTTTAGGGTTTGGGCTTTAGGGTTTGGGCTTTAGGGTTTGGGCTTTAGGGTTTGGGCTTTAGGGTTTGGGCTTTAGGGTTTGGGCTTTAGGGTTTGGGCTTTAGGGTTTGGGCTTTAGGGTTTGGGCTTTAGGGTTTGGGCTTTAGGGTTTGGGCTTTAGGGTTTGGGCTTTAGGGTTTGGGCTTTAGGGTTTGGGCTTTAGGGTTTGGGCTTTAGGGTTTGGGCTTTAGGGTTTGGGCTTTAGGGTTTGGGCTTTAGGGTTTGGGCTTTAGGGTTTGGGCTTTAGGGTTTGGGCTTTAGGGTTTGGGCTTTAGGGTTTGGGCTTTAGGGTTTGGGCTTTAGGGTTTGGGCTTTAGGGTTTGGGCTTTAGGGTTTGGGCTTTAGGGTTTGGGTTAGGGTTAGGGTTAGGGTTAGGGTTAGGGTTAGGGTTAGGGTTAGGGTTAGGGTTAGGGTTAGGGTTAGGGTTAGGGTTAGGGTTAGGGTTAGGGTTAGGGTTAGGGTTAGGGTTAGGGTTAGGGTTAGGGTTAGGGTTAGGGTTAGGGTTAGGGTTAGGGTTAGGGTTAGGGTTAGGGTTAGGGTTAGGGTTAGGGTTAGGGTTAGGGTTAGGGTTAGGGTTAGGGTTAGGGTTAGGGTTAGGGTTAGGGTTAGGGTTAGGGTTAGGGTTAGGGTTAGGGTTAGGGTTAGGGTTAGGGTTAGGGTTAGGGTTAGGGTTAGGGTTAGGGTTAGGGTTAGGGTTAGGGTTAGGGTTAGGGTTAGGGTTAGGGTTAGGGTTAGGGTTAGGGTTAGGGTTAGGGTTAGGGTTAGGGTTAGGGTTAGGGTTAGGGTTAGGGTTAGGGTTAGGGTTAGGGTTAGGGTTAGGGTTAGGGTTAGGGTTAGGGTTAGGGTTAGGGTTAGGGTTAGGGTTAGGGTTAGGGTTAGGGTTAGGGTTAGGGTTAGGGTTAGGGTTAGGGTTAGGGTTAGGGTTAGGGTTAGGGTTAGGGTTAGGGTTAGGGTTAGGGTTAGGGTTAGGGTTAGGGTTAGGGTTAGGGTTAGGGTTAGGGTTAGGGTTAGGGTTAGGGTTAGGGTTAGGGTTAGGGTTAGGGTTAGGGTTAGGGTTAGGGTTAGGGTTAGGGTTAGGGTTAGGGTTAGGGTTAGGGTTAGGGTTAGGGTTAGGGTTAGGGTTAGGGTTAGGGTTAGGGTTAGGGTTAGGGTTAGGGTTAGGGTTAGGGTTAGGGTTAGGGTTAGGGTTAGGGTTAGGGTTAGGGTTAGGGTTAGGGTTAGGGTTAGGGTTAGGGTTAGGGTTAGGGTTAGGGTTAGGGTTAGGGTTAGGGTTAGGGTTAGGGTTAGGGTTAGGGTTAGGGTTAGGGTTAGGGTTAGGGTTAGGGTTAGGGTTAGGGTTAGGGTTAGGGTTAGGGTTAGGGTTAGGGTTAGGGTTAGGGTTAGGGTTAGGGTTAGGGTTAGGGTTAGGGTTAGGGTTAGGGTTAGGGTTAGGGTTAGGGTTAGGGTTAGGGTTAGGGTTAGGGTTAGGGTTAGGGTTAGGGTTAGGGTTAGGGTTAGGGTTAGGGTTAGGGTTAGGGTTAGGGTTAGGGTTAGGGTTAGGGTTAGGGTTAGGGTTAGGGTTAGGGTTAGGGTTAGGGTTAGGGTTAGGGTTAGGGTTAGGGTTAGGGTTAGGGTTAGGGTTAGGGTTAGGGTTAGGGTTAGGGTTAGGGTTAGGGTTAGGGTTAGGGTTAGGGTTAGGGTTAGGGTTAGGGTTAGGGTTAGGGTTAGGGTTAGGGTTAGGGTTAGGGTTAGGGTTAGGGTTAGGGTTAGGGTTAGGGTTAGGGTTAGGGTTAGGGTTAGGGTTAGGGTTAGGGTTAGGGTTAGGGTTAGGGTTAGGGTTAGGGTTAGGGTTAGGGTTAGGGTTAGGGTTAGGGTTAGGGTTAGGGTTAGGGTTAGGGTTAGGGTTAGGGTTAGGGTTAGGGTTAGGGTTAGGGTTAGGGTTAGGGTTAGGGTTAGGGTTAGGGTTAGGGTTAGGGTTAGGGTTAGGGTTAGGGTTAGGGTTAGGGTTAGGGTTAGGGTTAGGGTTAGGGTTAGGGTTAGGGTTAGGGTTAGGGTTAGGGTTAGGGTTAGGGTTAGGGTTAGGGTTAGGGTTAGGGTTAGGGTTAGGGTTAGGGTTAGGGTTAGGGTTAGGGTTAGGGTTAGGGTTAGGGTTAGGGTTAGGGTTAGGGTTAGGGTTAGGGTTAGGGTTAGGGTTAGGGTTAGGGTTAGGGTTAGGGTTAGGGTTAGGGTTAGGGTTAGGGTTAGGGTTAGGGTTAGGGTTAGGGTTAGGGTTAGGGTTAGGGTTAGGGTTAGGGTTAGGGTTAGGGTTAGGGTTAGGGTTAGGGTTAGGGTTAGGGTTAGGGTTAGGGTTAGGGTTAGGGTTAGGGTTAGGGTTAGGGTTAGGGTTAGGGTTAGGGTTAGGGTTAGGGTTAGGGTTAGGGTTAGGGTTAGGGTTAGGGTTAGGGTTAGGGTTAGGGTTAGGGTTAGGGTTAGGGTTAGGGTTAGGGTTAGGGTTAGGGTTAGGGTTAGGGTTAGGGTTAGGGTTAGGGTTAGGGTTAGGGTTAGGGTTAGGGTTAGGGTTAGGGTTAGGGTTAGGGTTAGGGTTAGGGTTAGGGTTAGGGTTAGGGTTAGGGTTAGGGTTAGGGTTAGGGTTAGGGTTAGGGTTAGGGTTAGGGTTAGGGTTAGGGTTAGGGTTAGGGTTAGGGTTAGGGTTAGGGTTAGGGTTAGGGTTAGGGTTAGGGTTAGGGTTAGGGTTAGGGTTAGGGTTAGGGTTAGGGTTAGGGTTAGGGTTAGGGTTAGGGTTAGGGTTAGGGTTAGGGTTAGGGTTAGGGTTAGGGTTAGGGTTAGGGTTAGGGTTAGGGTTAGGGTTAGGGTTAGGGTTAGGGTTAGGGTTAGGGTTAGGGTTAGGGTTAGGGTTAGGGTTAGGGTTAGGGTTAGGGTTAGGGTTAGGGTTAGGGTTAGGGTTAGGGTTAGGGTTAGGGTTAGGGTTAGGGTTAGGGTTAGGGTTAGGGTTAGGGTTAGGGTTAGGGTTAGGGTTAGGGTTAGGGTTAGGGTTAGGGTTAGGGTTAGGGTTAGGGTTAGGGTTAGGGTTAGGGTTAGGGTTAGGGTTAGGGTTAGGGTTAGGGTTAGGGTTAGGGTTAGGGTTAGGGTTAGGGTTAGGGTTAGGGTTAGGGTTAGGGTTAGGGTTAGGGTTAGGGTTAGGGTTAGGGTTAGGGTTAGGGTTAGGGTTAGGGTTAGGGTTAGGGTTAGGGTTAGGGTTAGGGTTAGGGTTAGGGTTAGGGTTAGGGTTAGGGTTAGGGTTAGGGTTAGGGTTAGGGTTAGGGTTAGGGTTAGGGTTAGGGTTAGGGTTAGGGTTAGGGTTAGGGTTAGGGTTAGGGTTAGGGTTAGGGTTAGGGTTAGGGTTAGGGTTAGGGTTAGGGTTAGGGTTAGGGTTAGGGTTAGGGTTAGGGTTAGGGTTAGGGTTAGGGTTAGGGTTAGGGTTAGGGTTAGGGTTAGGGTTAGGGTTAGGGTTAGGGTTAGGGTTAGGGTTAGGGTTAGGGTTAGGGTTAGGGTTAGGGTTAGGGTTAGGGTTAGGGTTAGGGTTAGGGTTAGGGTTAGGGTTAGGGTTAGGGTTAGGGTTAGGGTTAGGGTTAGGGTTAGGGTTAGGGTTAGGGTTAGGGTTAGGGTTAGGGTTAGGGTTAGGGTTAGGGTTAGGGTTAGGGTTAGGGTTAGGGTTAGGGTTAGGGTTAGGGTTAGGGTTAGGGTTAGGGTTAGGGTTAGGGTTAGGGTTAGGGTTAGGGTTAGGGTTAGGGTTAGGGTTAGGGTTAGGGTTAGGGTTAGGGTTAGGGTTAGGGTTAGGGTTAGGGTTAGGGTTAGGGTTAGGGTTAGGGTTAGGGTTAGGGTTAGGGTTAGGGTTAGGGTTAGGGTTAGGGTTAGGGTTAGGGTTAGGGTTAGGGTTAGGGTTAGGGTTAGGGTTAGGGTTAGGGTTAGGGTTAGGGTTAGGGTTAGGGTTAGGGTTAGGGTTAGGGTTAGGGTTAGGGTTAGGGTTAGGGTTAGGGTTAGGGTTAGGGTTAGGGTTAGGGTTAGGGTTAGGGTTAGGGTTAGGGTTAGGGTTAGGGTTAGGGTTAGGGTTAGGGTTAGGGTTAGGGTTAGGGTTAGGGTTAGGGTTAGGGTTAGGGTTAGGGTTAGGGTTAGGGTTAGGGTTAGGGTTAGGGTTAGGGTTAGGGTTAGGGTTAGGGTTAGGGTTAGGGTTAGGGTTAGGGTTAGGGTTAGGGTTAGGGTTAGGGTTAGGGTTAGGGTTAGGGTTAGGGTTAGGGTTAGGGTTAGGGTTAGGGTTAGGGTTAGGGTTAGGGTTAGGGTTAGGGTTAGGGTTAGGGTTAGGGTTAGGGTTAGGGTTAGGGTTAGGGTTAGGGTTAGGGTTAGGGTTAGGGTTAGGGTTAGGGTTAGGGTTAGGGTTAGGGTTAGGGTTAGGGTTAGGGTTAGGGTTAGGGTTAGGGTTAGGGTTAGGGTTAGGGTTAGGGTTAGGGTTAGGGTTAGGGTTAGGGTTAGGGTTAGGGTTAGGGTTAGGGTTAGGGTTAGGGTTAGGGTTAGGGTTAGGGTTAGGGTTAGGGTTAGGGTTAGGGTTAGGGTTAGGGTTAGGGTTAGGGTTAGGGTTAGGGTTAGGGTTAGGGTTAGGGTTAGGGTTAGGGTTAGGGTTAGGGTTAGGGTTAGGGTTAGGGTTAGGGTTAGGGTTAGGGTTAGGGTTAGGGTTAGGGTTAGGGTTAGGGTTAGGGTTAGGGTTAGGGTTAGGGTTAGGGTTAGGGTTAGGGTTAGGGTTAGGGTTAGGGTTAGGGTTAGGGTTAGGGTTAGGGTTAGGGTTAGGGTTAGGGTTAGGGTTAGGGTTAGGGTTAGGGTTAGGGTTAGGGTTAGGGTTAGGGTTAGGGTTAGGGTTAGGGTTAGGGTTAGGGTTAGGGTTAGGGTTAGGGTTAGGGTTAGGGTTAGGGTTAGGGTTAGGGTTAGGGTTAGGGTTAGGGTTAGGGTTAGGGTTAGGGTTAGGGTTAGGGTTAGGGTTAGGGTTAGGGTTAGGGTTAGGGTTAGGGTTAGGGTTAGGGTTAGGGTTAGGGTTAGGGTTAGGGTTAGGGTTAGGGTTAGGGTTAGGGTTAGGGTTAGGGTTAGGGTTAGGGTTAGGGTTAGGGTTAGGGTTAGGGTTAGGGTTAGGGTTAGGGTTAGGGTTAGGGTTAGGGTTAGGGTTAGGGTTAGGGTTAGGGTTAGGGTTAGGGTTAGGGTTAGGGTTAGGGTTAGGGTTAGGGTTAGGGTTAGGGTTAGGGTTAGGGTTAGGGTTAGGGTTAGGGTTAGGGTTAGGGTTAGGGTTAGGGTTAGGGTTAGGGTTAGGGTTAGGGTTAGGGTTAGGGTTAGGGTTAGGGTTAGGGTTAGGGTTAGGGTTAGGGTTAGGGTTAGGGTTAGGGTTAGGGTTAGGGTTAGGGTTAGGGTTAGGGTTAGGGTTAGGGTTAGGGTTAGGGTTAGGGTTAGGGTTAGGGTTAGGGTTAGGGTTAGGGTTAGGGTTAGGGTTAGGGTTAGGGTTAGGGTTAGGGTTAGGGTTAGGGTTAGGGTTAGGGTTAGGGTTAGGGTTAGGGTTAGGGTTAGGGTTAGGGTTAGGGTTAGGGTTAGGGTTAGGGTTAGGGTTAGGGTTAGGGTTAGGGTTAGGGTTAGGGTTAGGGTTAGGGTTAGGGTTAGGGTTAGGGTTAGGGTTAGGGTTAGGGTTAGGGTTAGGGTTAGGGTTAGGGTTAGGGTTAGGGTTAGGGTTAGGGTTAGGGTTAGGGTTAGGGTTAGGGTTAGGGTTAGGGTTAGGGTTAGGGTTAGGGTTAGGGTTAGGGTTAGGGTTAGGGTTAGGGTTAGGGTTAGGGTTAGGGTTAGGGTTAGGGTTAGGGTTAGGGTTAGGGTTAGGGTTAGGGTTAGGGTTAGGGTTAGGGTTAGGGTTAGGGTTAGGGTTAGGGTTAGGGTTAGGGTTAGGGTTAGGGTTAGGGTTAGGGTTAGGGTTAGGGTTAGGGTTAGGGTTAGGGTTAGGGTTAGGGTTAGGGTTAGGGTTAGGGTTAGGGTTAGGGTTAGGGTTAGGGTTAGGGTTAGGGTTAGGGTTAGGGTTAGGGTTAGGGTTAGGGTTAGGGTTAGGGTTAGGGTTAGGGTTAGGGTTAGGGTTAGGGTTAGGGTTAGGGTTAGGGTTAGGGTTAGGGTTAGGGTTAGGGTTAGGGTTAGGGTTAGGGTTAGGGTTAGGGTTAGGGTTAGGGTTAGGGTTAGGGTTAGGGTTAGGGTTAGGGTTAGGGTTAGGGTTAGGGTTAGGGTTAGGGTTAGGGTTAGGGTTAGGGTTAGGGTTAGGGTTAGGGTTAGGGTTAGGGTTAGGGTTAGGGTTAGGGTTAGGGTTAGGGTTAGGGTTAGGGTTAGGGTTAGGGTTAGGGTTAGGGTTAGGGTTAGGGTTAGGGTTAGGGTTAGGGTTAGGGTTAGGGTTAGGGTTAGGGTTAGGGTTAGGGTTAGGGTTAGGGTTAGGGTTAGGGTTAGGGTTAGGGTTAGGGTTAGGGTTAGGGTTAGGGTTAGGGTTAGGGTTAGGGTTAGGGTTAGGGTTAGGGTTAGGGTTAGGGTTAGGGTTAGGGTTAGGGTTAGGGTTAGGGTTAGGGTTAGGGTTAGGGTTAGGGTTAGGGTTAGGGTTAGGGTTAGGGTTAGGGTTAGGGTTAGGGTTAGGGTTAGGGTTAGGGTTAGGGTTAGGGTTAGGGTTAGGGTTAGGGTTAGGGTTAGGGTTAGGGTTAGGGTTAGGGTTAGGGTTAGGGTTAGGGTTAGGGTTAGGGTTAGGGTTAGGGTTAGGGTTAGGGTTAGGGTTAGGGTTAGGGTTAGGGTTAGGGTTAGGGTTAGGGTTAGGGTTAGGGTTAGGGTTAGGGTTAGGGTTAGGGTTAGGGTTAGGGTTAGGGTTAGGGTTAGGGTTAGGGTTAGGGTTAGGGTTAGGGTTAGGGTTAGGGTTAGGGTTAGGGTTAGGGTTAGGGTTAGGGTTAGGGTTAGGGTTAGGGTTAGGGTTAGGGTTAGGGTTAGGGTTAGGGTTAGGGTTAGGGTTAGGGTTAGGGTTAGGGTTAGGGTTAGGGTTAGGGTTAGGGTTAGGGTTAGGGTTAGGGTTAGGGTTAGGGTTAGGGTTAGGGTTAGGGTTAGGGTTAGGGTTAGGGTTAGGGTTAGGGTTAGGGTTAGGGTTAGGGTTAGGGTTAGGGTTAGGGTTAGGGTTAGGGTTAGGGTTAGGGTTAGGGTTAGGGTTAGGGTTAGGGTTAGGGTTAGGGTTAGGGTTAGGGTTAGGGTTAGGGTTAGGGTTAGGGTTAGGGTTAGGGTTAGGGTTAGGGTTAGGGTTAGGGTTAGGGTTAGGGTTAGGGTTAGGGTTAGGGTTAGGGTTAGGGTTAGGGTTAGGGTTAGGGTTAGGGTTAGGGTTAGGGTTAGGGTTAGGGTTAGGGTTAGGGTTAGGGTTAGGGTTAGGGTTAGGGTTAGGGTTAGGGTTAGGGTTAGGGTTAGGGTTAGGGTTAGGGTTAGGGTTAGGGTTAGGGTTAGGGTTAGGGTTAGGGTTAGGGTTAGGGTTAGGGTTAGGGTTAGGGTTAGGGTTAGGGTTAGGGTTAGGGTTAGGGTTAGGGTTAGGGTTAGGGTTAGGGTTAGGGTTAGGGTTAGGGTTAGGGTTAGGGTTAGGGTTAGGGTTAGGGTTAGGGTTAGGGTTAGGGTTAGGGTTAGGGTTAGGGTTAGGGTTAGGGTTAGGGTTAGGGTTAGGGTTAGGGTTAGGGTTAGGGTTAGGGTTAGGGTTAGGGTTAGGGTTAGGGTTAGGGTTAGGGTTAGGGTTAGGGTTAGGGTTAGGGTTAGGGTTAGGGTTAGGGTTAGGGTTAGGGTTAGGGTTAGGGTTAGGGTTAGGGTTAGGGTTAGGGTTAGGGTTAGGGTTAGGGTTAGGGTTAGGGTTAGGGTTAGGGTTAGGGTTAGGGTTAGGGTTAGGGTTAGGGTTAGGGTTAGGGTTAGGGTTAGGGTTAGGGTTAGGGTTAGGGTTAGGGTTAGGGTTAGGGTTAGGGTTAGGGTTAGGGTTAGGGTTAGGGTTAGGGTTAGGGTTAGGGTTAGGGTTAGGGTTAGGGTTAGGGTTAGGGTTAGGGTTAGGGTTAGGGTTAGGGTTAGGGTTAGGGTTAGGGTTAGGGTTAGGGTTAGGGTTAGGGTTAGGGTTAGGGTTAGGGTTAGGGTTAGGGTTAGGGTTAGGGTTAGGGTTAGGGTTAGGGTTAGGGTTAGGGTTAGGGTTAGGGTTAGGGTTAGGGTTAGGGTTAGGGTTAGGGTTAGGGTTAGGGTTAGGGTTAGGGTTAGGGTTAGGGTTAGGGTTAGGGTTAGGGTTAGGGTTAGGGTTAGGGTTAGGGTTAGGGTTAGGGTTAGGGTTAGGGTTAGGGTTAGGGTTAGGGTTAGGGTTAGGGTTAGGGTTAGGGTTAGGGTTAGGGTTAGGGTTAGGGTTAGGGTTAGGGTTAGGGTTAGGGTTAGGGTTAGGGTTAGGGTTAGGGTTAGGGTTAGGGTTAGGGTTAGGGTTAGGGTTAGGGTTAGGGTTAGGGTTAGGGTTAGGGTTAGGGTTAGGGTTAGGGTTAGGGTTAGGGTTAGGGTTAGGGTTAGGGTTAGGGTTAGGGTTAGGGTTAGGGTTAGGGTTAGGGTTAGGGTTAGGGTTAGGGTTAGGGTTAGGGTTAGGGTTAGGGTTAGGGTTAGGGTTAGGGTTAGGGTTAGGGTTAGGGTTAGGGTTAGGGTTAGGGTTAGGGTTAGGGTTAGGGTTAGGGTTAGGGTTAGGGTTAGGGTTAGGGTTAGGGTTAGGGTTAGGGTTAGGGTTAGGGTTAGGGTTAGGGTTAGGGTTAGGGTTAGGGTTAGGGTTAGGGTTAGGGTTAGGGTTAGGGTTAGGGTTAGGGTTAGGGTTAGGGTTAGGGTTAGGGTTAGGGTTAGGGTTAGGGTTAGGGTTAGGGTTAGGGTTAGGGTTAGGGTTAGGGTTAGGGTTAGGGTTAGGGTTAGGGTTAGGGTTAGGGTTAGGGTTAGGGTTAGGGTTAGGGTTAGGGTTAGGGTTAGGGTTAGGGTTAGGGTTAGGGTTAGGGTTAGGGTTAGGGTTAGGGTTAGGGTTAGGGTTAGGGTTAGGGTTAGGGTTAGGGTTAGGGTTAGGGTTAGGGTTAGGGTTAGGGTTAGGGTTAGGGTTAGGGTTAGGGTTAGGGTTAGGGTTAGGGTTAGGGTTAGGGTTAGGGTTAGGGTTAGGGTTAGGGTTAGGGTTAGGGTTAGGGTTAGGGTTAGGGTTAGGGTTAGGGTTAGGGTTAGGGTTAGGGTTAGGGTTAGGGTTAGGGTTAGGGTTAGGGTTAGGGTTAGGGTTAGGGTTAGGGTTAGGGTTAGGGTTAGGGTTAGGGTTAGGGTTAGGGTTAGGGTTAGGGTTAGGGTTAGGGTTAGGGTTAGGGTTAGGGTTAGGGTTAGGGTTAGGGTTAGGGTTAGGGTTAGGGTTAGGGTTAGGGTTAGGGTTAGGGTTAGGGTTAGGGTTAGGGTTAGGGTTAGGGTTAGGGTTAGGGTTAGGGTTAGGGTTAGGGTTAGGGTTAGGGTTAGGGTTAGGGTTAGGGTTAGGGTTAGGGTTAGGGTTAGGGTTAGGGTTAGGGTTAGGGTTAGGGTTAGGGTTAGGGTTAGGGTTAGGGTTAGGGTTAGGGTTAGGGTTAGGGTTAGGGTTAGGGTTAGGGTTAGGGTTAGGGTTAGGGTTAGGGTTAGGGTTAGGGTTAGGGTTAGGGTTAGGGTTAGGGTTAGGGTTAGGGTTAGGGTTAGGGTTAGGGTTAGGGTTAGGGTTAGGGTTAGGGTTAGGGTTAGGGTTAGGGTTAGGGTTAGGGTTAGGGTTAGGGTTAGGGTTAGGGTTAGGGTTAGGGTTAGGGTTAGGGTTAGGGTTAGGGTTAGGGTTAGGGTTAGGGTTAGGGTTAGGGTTAGGGTTAGGGTTAGGGTTAGGGTTAGGGTTAGGGTTAGGGTTAGGGTTAGGGTTAGGGTTAGGGTTAGGGTTAGGGTTAGGGTTAGGGTTAGGGTTAGGGTTAGGGTTAGGGTTAGGGTTAGGGTTAGGGTTAGGGTTAGGGTTAGGGTTAGGGTTAGGGTTAGGGTTAGGGTTAGGGTTAGGGTTAGGGTTAGGGTTAGGGTTAGGGTTAGGGTTAGGGTTAGGGTTAGGGTTAGGGTTAGGGTTAGGGTTAGGGTTAGGGTTAGGGTTAGGGTTAGGGTTAGGGTTAGGGTTAGGGTTAGGGTTAGGGTTAGGGTTAGGGTTAGGGTTAGGGTTAGGGTTAGGGTTAGGGTTAGGGTTAGGGTTAGGGTTAGGGTTAGGGTTAGGGTTAGGGTTAGGGTTAGGGTTAGGGTTAGGGTTAGGGTTAGGGTTAGGGTTAGGGTTAGGGTTAGGGTTAGGGTTAGGGTTAGGGTTAGGGTTAGGGTTAGGGTTAGGGTTAGGGTTAGGGTTAGGGTTAGGGTTAGGGTTAGGGTTAGGGTTAGGGTTAGGGTTAGGGTTAGGGTTAGGGTTAGGGTTAGGGTTAGGGTTAGGGTTAGGGTTAGGGTTAGGGTTAGGGTTAGGGTTAGGGTTAGGGTTAGGGTTAGGGTTAGGGTTAGGGTTAGGGTTAGGGTTAGGGTTAGGGTTAGGGTTAGGGTTAGGGTTAGGGTTAGGGTTAGGGTTAGGGTTAGGGTTAGGGTTAGGGTTAGGGTTAGGGTTAGGGTTAGGGTTAGGGTTAGGGTTAGGGTTAGGGTTAGGGTTAGGGTTAGGGTTAGGGTTAGGGTTAGGGTTAGGGTTAGGGTTAGGGTTAGGGTTAGGGTTAGGGTTAGGGTTAGGGTTAGGGTTAGGGTTAGGGTTAGGGTTAGGGTTAGGGTTAGGGTTAGGGTTAGGGTTAGGGTTAGGGTTAGGGTTAGGGTTAGGGTTAGGGTTAGGGTTAGGGTTAGGGTTAGGGTTAGGGTTAGGGTTAGGGTTAGGGTTAGGGTTAGGGTTAGGGTTAGGGTTAGGGTTAGGGTTAGGGTTAGGGTTAGGGTTAGGGTTAGGGTTAGGGTTAGGGTTAGGGTTAGGGTTAGGGTTAGGGTTAGGGTTAGGGTTAGGGTTAGGGTTAGGGTTAGGGTTAGGGTTAGGGTTAGGGTTAGGGTTAGGGTTAGGGTTAGGGTTAGGGTTAGGGTTAGGGTTAGGGTTAGGGTTAGGGTTAGGGTTAGGGTTAGGGTTAGGGTTAGGGTTAGGGTTAGGGTTAGGGTTAGGGTTAGGGTTAGGGTTAGGGTTAGGGTTAGGGTTAGGGTTAGGGTTAGGGTTAGGGTTAGGGTTAGGGTTAGGGTTAGGGTTAGGGTTAGGGTTAGGGTTAGGGTTAGGGTTAGGGTTAGGGTTAGGGTTAGGGTTAGGGTTAGGGTTAGGGTTAGGGTTAGGGTTAGGGTTAGGGTTAGGGTTAGGGTTAGGGTTAGGGTTAGGGTTAGGGTTAGGGTTAGGGTTAGGGTTAGGGTTAGGGTTAGGGTTAGGGTTAGGGTTAGGGTTAGGGTTAGGGTTAGGGTTAGGGTTAGGGTTAGGGTTAGGGTTAGGGTTAGGGTTAGGGTTAGGGTTAGGGTTAGGGTTAGGGTTAGGGTTAGGGTTAGGGTTAGGGTTAGGGTTAGGGTTAGGGTTAGGGTTAGGGTTAGGGTTAGGGTTAGGGTTAGGGTTAGGGTTAGGGTTAGGGTTAGGGTTAGGGTTAGGGTTAGGGTTAGGGTTAGGGTTAGGGTTAGGGTTAGGGTTAGGGTTAGGGTTAGGGTTAGGGTTAGGGTTAGGGTTAGGGTTAGGGTTAGGGTTAGGGTTAGGGTTAGGGTTAGGGTTAGGGTTAGGGTTAGGGTTAGGGTTAGGGTTAGGGTTAGGGTTAGGGTTAGGGTTAGGGTTAGGGTTAGGGTTAGGGTTAGGGTTAGGGTTAGGGTTAGGGTTAGGGTTAGGGTTAGGGTTAGGGTTAGGGTTAGGGTTAGGGTTAGGGTTAGGGTTAGGGTTAGGGTTAGGGTTAGGGTTAGGGTTAGGGTTAGGGTTAGGGTTAGGGTTAGGGTTAGGGTTAGGGTTAGGGTTAGGGTTAGGGTTAGGGTTAGGGTTAGGGTTAGGGTTAGGGTTAGGGTTAGGGTTAGGGTTAGGGTTAGGGTTAGGGTTAGGGTTAGGGTTAGGGTTAGGGTTAGGGTTAGGGTTAGGGTTAGGGTTAGGGTTAGGGTTAGGGTTAGGGTTAGGGTTAGGGTTAGGGTTAGGGTTAGGGTTAGGGTTAGGGTTAGGGTTAGGGTTAGGGTTAGGGTTAGGGTTAGGGTTAGGGTTAGGGTTAGGGTTAGGGTTAGGGTTAGGGTTAGGGTTAGGGTTAGGGTTAGGGTTAGGGTTAGGGTTAGGGTTAGGGTTAGGGTTAGGGTTAGGGTTAGGGTTAGGGTTAGGGTTAGGGTTAGGGTTAGGGTTAGGGTTAGGGTTAGGGTTAGGGTTAGGGTTAGGGTTAGGGTTAGGGTTAGGGTTAGGGTTAGGGTTAGGGTTAGGGTTAGGGTTAGGGTTAGGGTTAGGGTTAGGGTTAGGGTTAGGGTTAGGGTTAGGGTTAGGGTTAGGGTTAGGGTTAGGGTTAGGGTTAGGGTTAGGGTTAGGGTTAGGGTTAGGGTTAGGGTTAGGGTTAGGGTTAGGGTTAGGGTTAGGGTTAGGGTTAGGGTTAGGGTTAGGGTTAGGGTTAGGGTTAGGGTTAGGGTTAGGGTTAGGGTTAGGGTTAGGGTTAGGGTTAGGGTTAGGGTTAGGGTTAGGGTTAGGGTTAGGGTTAGGGTTAGGGTTAGGGTTAGGGTTAGGGTTAGGGTTAGGGTTAGGGTTAGGGTTAGGGTTAGGGTTAGGGTTAGGGTTAGGGTTAGGGTTAGGGTTAGGGTTAGGGTTAGGGTTAGGGTTAGGGTTAGGGTTAGGGTTAGGGTTAGGGTTAGGGTTAGGGTTAGGGTTAGGGTTAGGGTTAGGGTTAGGGTTAGGGTTAGGGTTAGGGTTAGGGTTAGGGTTAGGGTTAGGGTTAGGGTTAGGGTTAGGGTTAGGGTTAGGGTTAGGGTTAGGGTTAGGGTTAGGGTTAGGGTTAGGGTTAGGGTTAGGGTTAGGGTTAGGGTTAGGGTTAGGGTTAGGGTTAGGGTTAGGGTTAGGGTTAGGGTTAGGGTTAGGGTTAGGGTTAGGGTTAGGGTTAGGGTTAGGGTTAGGGTTAGGGTTAGGGTTAGGGTTAGGGTTAGGGTTAGGGTTAGGGTTAGGGTTAGGGTTAGGGTTAGGGTTAGGGTTAGGGTTAGGGTTAGGGTTAGGGTTAGGGTTAGGGTTAGGGTTAGGGTTAGGGTTAGGGTTAGGGTTAGGGTTAGGGTTAGGGTTAGGGTTAGGGTTAGGGTTAGGGTTAGGGTTAGGGTTAGGGTTAGGGTTAGGGTTAGGGTTAGGGTTAGGGTTAGGGTTAGGGTTAGGGTTAGGGTTAGGGTTAGGGTTAGGGTTAGGGTTAGGGTTAGGGTTAGGGTTAGGTTAGGGTTAGGGTTAGGGTTAGGGTTAGGGTTAGGGTTAGGGTTAGGGTTAGGGTTAGGGTTAGGGTTAGGGTTAGGGTTAGGGTTAGGGTTAGGGTTAGGGTTAGGGTTAGGGTTAGGGTTAGGGTTAGGGTTAGGGTTAGGGTTAGGGTTAGGGTTAGGGTTAGGGTTAGGGTTAGGGTTAGGGTTAGGGTTAGGGTTAGGGTTAGGGTTAGGGTTAGGGTTAGGGTTAGGGTTAGGGTTAGGGTTAGGGTTAGGGTTAGGGTTAGGGTTAGGGTTAGGGTTAGGGTTAGGGTTAGGGTTAGGGTTAGGGTTAGGGTTAGGGTTAGGGTTAGGGTTAGGGTTAGGGTTAGGGTTAGGGTTAGGGTTAGGGTTAGGGTTAGGGTTAGGGTTAGGGTTAGGGTTAGGGTTAGGGTTAGGGTTAGGGTTAGGGTTAGGGTTAGGGTTAGGGTTAGGGTTAGGGTTAGGGTTAGGGTTAGGGTTAGGGTTAGGGTTAGGGTTAGGGTTAGGGTTAGGGTTAGGGTTAGGGTTAGGGTTAGGTTAGGGTTAGGGTTAGGGTTAGGGTTAGGGTTAGGGTTAGGGTTAGGGTTAGGGTTAGGGTTAGGGTTAGGGTTAGGGTTAGGGTTAGGGTTAGGGTTAGGGTTAGGGTTAGGGTTAGGGTTAGGGTTAGGGTTAGGGTTAGGGT